>NC_048572.1:58458414-58650914 GCF_013265735.2 Oncorhynchus mykiss
TAGCTAGCTGCTATGATGATGTCATGTCATGCCATGCCATTGGAGGATTGGGTGAGTGACTTTCCCCCTGATATTGTTTTCGGTGGCTGTACACAGCTAGAGATACAGGTGTCATTTGGTTAGCTGGCAAGATCTTGAACGACTGTTGCCCAGTTATCATATCTCTTGAGTTCGCAAATTCACTCTGGTCATTCTACTTCGATTTCAGGGCACTCTGGTCTGAATGTGCCAGAGCACAGAATAACTGATGAATTTACAAACAGGCAACACCTGCTGAATATGACCAGTGTCAGTAAACGTAGGAAAAAAAGTTACAGTTAGTCAAGAACGTTCTAGATAACATGGAAACAGTCTAACCAGCTCTAACCAGCTCTGCTACTGCGAGTAAAATGGTCAGAGTGAGGTGTTCTCTCATTTGTGTCTGGAAGTAGCTAGCTAGCAACTTTAGCCAGTTAGCTTGGGTGCTTGGTTGGGACAAGCGTGCATTGGCAGGCAAGCTGCAGAAAGACGAGTAGGCTACAATTCCCCGTTGTTTATCAGTGCGATTTTGACGGGCAACTAGCTGAAAAAGTTTGAGTGTTTATCTAATGTTCCTTCGTTAGATTTTAGCTCATCTTGCTCTGGCTAGAACTAACGTTAGTTGTTGATCTGATTATTGTCGATGAAGCCTAGCTTTTCATGGTTGTTTCATCAATAGGACAGTAAAGTTCCTAAATGTAAGAGGACTCCTGTGGTATTGACGTATTTTCAGAAATCCATTCAGGTGTATTTTGTGACTTTTAGTGAATGTGTTCCAATGATCTAAAGTTGTGCTGTTGCAACTGCCTGTAAACACACAGTCCAGTTCAAAGTGAATGAAGGCAGGTCCAACTGCCTGTAAACACACAGTCCAGTTCAAAGTGAATGAAGGCAGGTCCAACTGCCTGTAAACACACAGTCCAGTTCAAAGTGAATGATGGCAGGCCCGTGTTGCAAATGGCTTGTTTGTATAAAGGCCTGCTGTAGCTCTGATTGGCTATAGCGCACCGGTCTGTGTAGACTCTGCTCTTGGACGAGACAGATAGGTTAACTTACTAGTTTTATTCACTGCAGTGTCTATTAGTTGTCCAAACACACGGCCACTTTCCCACTCTATATTGCTATAGAATTTTCACAAATGCCCTAGTGTATGTAATTCCCAAACATTCTAAGAATTTATGAAAACCTGAAAATGACCATATCTAACTGTTCGCTTGTCAGATTATGACATTCCTCCTGGGGGTGTAAATGAAGAGATTTTAATGAGATTTAATGTTGCTACAATGCTGTCAGTTCCACTTTACAGAATGCGCCCAAAGGTTGAAATGCAAATGGTTGAATTAAAAGTCAGAGGGATTGAGATTGCCTATGGAGAAAAAAAAGAAGCCACTTGTTTTCTTTTAATTGGGAGCTTGGAGGAGGGACTGAGAAGAGCGGCTTATGAGGGTATATAGAGTTTAGTCATTATCTCTGTTTCACACTATGCATTATATTCCAATGTCATACTAAAGACCTTGGTCCTTAAATCCATGCAATAGATACCCCCCTATAAGCTGAATGTTTTGAAAAAGGATAAAACAAACACTTACATACATACGCATTGGCGCATGCACGCACACACCAACATACGCACACGTGGTACAGCTTAGTCAGAGAGTATGGATCCTATACACTCGTTTCCTCATCCAATGGTCAGTTGTTTGCGGATTAAAAATAGGCTCTACAAAAGGAACATCCTCAGCCTGTTGTATGATCTCTCTCGCTCTCTCGCTCTCTCTCTCTCTCTCTCTCTCTCTCTCTCTCTCTCTCTCTCTCTCATCCACCCACACATTTTCACCCTCCAGAATTTAGATTAGATTCAAGTCCCTGGGGTGAAGTGGTCACAGGCACACCAGGGAGACAGGCCTCCCATGGAGGAACCGATATGGATAAAATGACGTGCCTGAACCATATTTGGGATTGAAATAAACACACCACTGACCATTACTGAAACCAAAATGGGGGCACAATATAAATTGCCATTGAATCTCATGGGGGACATGTTTCAATGTAACACCACTACTCTTAGGGAACAGTTTCAGTTGGCCATAATAGAGGTGTATTATCTTTGACTGTAATAAAAAGCCCCTTTCCTTCACAGCTTTTTGTCCTTCAGAGTGAAAAGCTCAGTGGCATATTAGGTCCATGTCAGGTTTGAGTGCCGTTCAGAAAAGGTTTCCAAACCCTCATCGACCATTATGGACACGGTAGCATTTTATAAACCTCTCTGGATGGAGGTGGTCTAGCCATTAAAATAATCTATACGCGTTCAGGGTACTCTGAGAGAGAAAGATGTGTGTGTGCTTACTCTCCAGGCAACCTTTAAACTGTTAAAGGGATACTTTAGGATTTTGGCACTGGGGACCTTTATCTACTTCTCCAGAGACAGATGAACTCGTGCATACCGTTTTTGTCTCTGTGTCCAGAATCAAGGAAATTAGAGACCGTTCCGCGCACCAATGCTAACTAGTGCTAACTAGCGTTAACAGGAAGTCTATGGTATCTACTAGCATGCTGTGTTCACCCTTTCGGTCGCTGTAAACAGACCTGTGTTATGGTGAAGAATAATACACTATGGCGAGTTAAGCCTTTGGGTTCATGCTAGTACCGGGGGGGTGAATGGTGCCTGATGGGAGACTGACAGCCAGCATACGGCTCCACCTCCCTGACTGCAGGTCTCCGTCCTCCCCTCTCCCTTATCCTGTCCTATTCCTCCTCTACCTACTCTGTCTCACTCCTCTTCCTCTCCCTTCTCCTGTCCTATTCCTCCTCTACCTACTCTGTCTCACTCCTCTCCCTTCTCCTGTCCTATTCCTCCTCTACCTACTCTGTCTCACTCCTCTTCCTCTCCCTTCTCCTGTCCTATTCCTCCTCTACCTACTCTGTCTCACTCCTCTTCATCTCCCTACACACTCTCTTCACTTTCCTCCTCCACTCCTCCTCCTCCAAGGACAAGTGTGACTCGTCAGAATCCTTACAGGTCCCCAGTCAGTGCCCACCGTTCTCTGATAGTGGGTCAGCCTTGTCACTCCCGCTCTTCTCCCCCTCTCTCTCTGTTGGCTCAGGTTCTCTCTGAGGACAGACGCTCCCTGTCTTTCCTGTCTGCAGTTTGGGTACTGTTTTTTCAGCGTTTGAAGGTAACGGCAGGAGATCGATTTGATGAATGGTCTTTATGAGTGTGTCGTGTCGATGGCCTGATGGCAGCACTGCAGTCGTGGGCAGGAACACTGCACTGAATATATTAGTCTCTCTCTCTCTCTCTCTCTCTCTCTCTCTCTCTCTCTCTCTCTCCATCTCTCTCATATCCCCTCATGCTGCCACGCTTACCACTCTCTACCCCCAGGTCATTAACACCAATATTAAGTGTTTTGTGAATCCACAGCCTCTCCATCTCTCCTCTCTGCTTCCCGCCCATAAAAGCACAGCTACCATAATGACACGGCCACACTTTACAATTGGGGGGGGGGGGGGGGGGGAATGGGAGGAGAAGATCAATCTCCAATATGAAGGGCAAAGCAAAGCTATTAGAGCTGAGTACAAAACCAAATGGGATTGTGTGTTTATTTTCTTTATAGAAAGGGAAGCTATGAAAGTGTTATCAGATTGTTGATCGGTGAGCCTATTGGGATGCAACCCCCCTGGTGTCATTACAAACCGGGTAAACCACATGGAAGAGAGAAAGCTACAGTGAATCAGTGCAAGAAGGATGAAGAGAGAGAGAGAAATAGGGTTGGAGAGGGACACAGAATGAGGGATAGAGATATGAACAAAGAGAGACAGAAGCGAGAAATGGAGAGGGAAACAGTGAAATAGAAATAAACAGACAAGGAGATGGTGATATATACTAGTAGGGGTAGAGAGAGGGATGGAGGGAGGGATGGAGGGAGGGATAGAGAGAGGGGTGGAGGGAGGGATAGAGAGAGGGATGGAGGGAGGGATGGAGGGAGGGATAGAGTGAGGGATGGAGGGAGGGATAGAGAGAGGGATGGAGAGAGGGATGGAGGGAGGGATAGAGAGAGGGATGGAGGGAGGGATAGAGAGAGGGATGGAGGGAAGGATACAGAGAGGGATAGAGGGAGGGATAGAGAGAGGGATGGAGGGAAGGATACAGAGAGGGATGGAGGGAGGGATAGAGAGAGGGATGGAGGGAGGGAGAGGGAGAGGGATGGAGGGAGGGAGAGAGAGAGGGATGGAGAGAGGGATAGAGAGAGGGAGAGAGAGAGGGATGGAGGGAGGGAGAGAGAGGGTTTCAGAGAGGGATGGAGAGAGGGATACAGAGAGGGATGGAGAGAGGGATACAGAGGGGGATGGAGGGATACAGAGAGGGATGGAGGGAGGGATACAGAGAGGGATAGAGAGAGGGATACAGAGAGGGATGGAGAGAGGGATGGAGAGAGATAGCGTCAGAAACTAAACACTCCACTCCTGATCATCACAACCTGTTTCCCTTGACTCTAACATCCATAATACTTTCAAACAACATACGTATGTGCTCAGACCGTAACGCATGTACTAAATATACACTGCGTGGAACCTGAGATGTTATTTAACAGACAGGGCCTTGGGCGGAGGGAGGGGGGGATGCGGAGACTAGAGAATTCTATTATCACCAAGATGACAGGTGATGATTCCTTTTCTATTTGCTTCCACCCTGAGGTCAAAGGCGATGCCATGGTGGAGTGCAGGGGGCGGATAAAATTGAATATCATAATACATTGAACAAAAATATAAACGTCGTAACCAACTTCGATGGCCACTGGCACGCTGGAGAAGTGTGCTCTTCACGGATGAATCCCGGTTTCAACTGTACCGGGCAGATGGCATGTGGGCGAGCGGTGGGGTTATGGTATGGGCAGGCATGAGCTACAGACAATGAACACAATTGCGTTTTATCAATGTCAATTTGAATTGAAAGAGATACCATGACGAGATCATCACCTCATGTTTCAGCATGCTAATGCACGGCCCCATGTCTCAAGGATTTTGTACAGAATTCCTGGAAACTAAAAAATGTCCAAGTTCTTCCATGGCCTGCATACTCACCAGACATATCACCCATTGAGCATGTTTGGAATGCTCTGGATTGACGTGTTAGACAGCGTGTTCCGGTTCCCGCCAAAATCCAGAAACTTCGCACAGCCATTGAAGAGGAGTGGAACAACATTCCAGAGGCCACAATCAGCAGCCTGATCAACTCCATGTGAAGGAGATGTGTCAAGCTGCATGAGGCAGATATTGACTGGTTTTCTGATCCACGCCCCTACCTTTTTTTTAAGGTATCTGTGACCAACAGATGTTTATCTGTATTCCCAGATGAAATTGTTGCGTTTCTAGGTTTGTTCAGTGTACTGTGTATGATCTAACAGTCATCATAGAAGGAGAGGGAATGGATAGAGGAAACCTATGCTTTGTTATTGACGTTTTTACTACTAGTAGATGTTCTTTGCTTGTTATATGCTGGCATCCAGGCTTTGTCAAACATTGATAGGGGGATGAACAATGTAAGGGTGGATGTCATCCCAGATGTTAGGTTTTAAAGCAATTTTCAAGGGGTCAAAGGTCAATTCTGGTGATAATGGCTGCTCTACTTTATGTTACTTCACATTGAAGCCTGTACATCAACAATTGTTCTGCAGGAGAGATATGTGTTTGATGGTATTAGGACATTGTCAACTGAATAAAGGGAAGGATGCGATGTTCCGTGATTCCTGGAACCTTAATCATGTCATGAAACACGTACCGGCAGGACATTCACTAAAACTGTGTGTGTGTGTGTGTGTGTGCGTGCGTGCGTGCGTGTGTGCGTGTTTGTGTGTTTAGCCTAAGCCTAGCTCTGTCATGCACACTCACACACATATTTTAAGAGCCATTGCACACACATTCCCCGCACAGTAGATAAGCCTGTACATTATTCCACAGAATGTTCATTGTTGTCTCGTCCTTTTAGTGGCACAAATAAGATGCTTAACGATGGATGTCCAGAGCCACATAAATTCAGAGTATATAGCTCGAAGCAGCTTGATAACACAGGACTACACAGTGGATCAATACTGTGCCTCTGTGTATACAGGGGTTCGTCCTTTAAAAGTTGCAGCATACCGCAGCACAGCTTACATGGTGTCACAGAATTCTATGGCACGTTGTTTAAGTGTCAACCCCTGTTACCATTAATGCTAGTTATCAAATCATCAAATCAAATCAAATGTATTTATATAGCCCTTCGTACATCAGCCGATATCTCAAAGTGCTGTACAGAGCACACTTAAATTCACACAGGACACCGAATAGGACAGGAGAAGTACTCCAGATATAACAAACTGACCCTAGCCCCCTGACACATAAACTACTGCAGCATAAATACTGGAGGCTGAGACAGGAGGGGTCAGGAGACACTGTGGCCCCATCCGAGGACACCCCCGGACAGGGCCAAACAGGAAGGATATAACCCCACCCACTTTGCCAAAGCACAGCCCCCACACCACTAGAGGGATATTTTCAACCACCAACTTACCATCCTGAGACAAGGCTGAGTATAGCCCACAAAGATCTCCGCCACGGCACAACCCAAGGGGGGGCGCCAACCCAGACAGGATGATCACATCAGTGACTCAACCCACTCAGGTGACGCACCCCTCCCAGGGACGGTATGAGAGAGCCCCAGTAAGCCAGTGACTAGTTAGTGCTAGTTTGACCACCAGAGGGCATATTTGAGAAGCATTTGATAGCCTTCAATAGTGGCTGTACTAGAGTATTTTTTGGAAGAACACAGTATATGGGACTGATTTTAAGAGATTTTGCTTAATTCATTTAATTAATATTATGGTGTTTCTATTCCAAGAAAAATGAAAAATTGAACATGACTCTTCACCAATAATTACATATAGAGGATTGGAGGACTCTAAATTAAAACCAGAAGTTGCCTCATGGGTCTCCCGGTGGCAGCCGTCACTGGTATCAAAACTGCATCTACATTTTGCACTGTGATGCATTGTTTTAGACAGGTGCGCCACTCCGGAGAGGTGTTGGAATATTGGCTATTATTGGCTATTATAATACAGTACATGGGGTCCTGGTTAGGATAAACAAAACATTTCTTTATTTAAGACTATCCGAAATAATGTGGGTACAGTACTTCTTTATTTTGATCCAAAGTCATGAAGGAGTGAGTCACTCAGCTTTATGTAGGTGCCGGGCTATATGACTGTGCCATCAACTTGATTATATACAGTTGAAGTCAGAAGTTTACATACACTGAGGTTAGTTTTTCAACCACTCCACACATTTCTTGCTAACACACTATAGTTTTGGCAAGTCGGTTAGGACATCTACTTTGTGCATGACACAAGTCATTTTTCCAACAATTGTTAATTGACAGATTATTTCACTTATAATTCACTGTATCACAATTCCAGTAGGTCAGAAGTTTACATACACTAAGTTGACTGTGCCTTTAAACAGTTTGGGAAAATCCCCCCAAATGATGTCATAGCTTTAGAAGCTTCTGATAGGCTAATTGACATCATTTGAGTCAATTGGAGGTGTACCTGTGGATGTATTTCAAGGGCTACCTTCAAACTCAGTGCCTCTTTGCTTGACATCATGGGAAAATCTAAAGAAATCTGCCAAGACCTCAGAAAAAAAGTTGTAGACCTCCACAAGTTTGGTTCATCCTTGGGAGCAATTTCCAAACACCTGAAGGTACCACGTTCATCTGTACAAACAATAGTACGCAAGTATAAACATCATGGGACCACGCAGCTGTCAAACCACTCAGGAAGGAGACGCATTCTGTCTCCTAGAGATGAACGTACTTTGATGTGAAAAGTGCAAATCAATGCCAGAACAACAGCAAAGGACCATGTGAAGATGCTGGAGGAAACAGGTACAAATGTATCTATATCCACAGTAAAACAAGTCCTCTATCGACATAGCCTGAAAGACCACTCAGCAAGGAAGAAGCCACTTCTCCAAACCCGCCATGAAAAAGCCAGACTATATATAGTTTGCAACTGCACATGGGGACAAAGATTGTACTTTTTGGAGAAATGTCCTCTGGTCTGATGAAACAGAAATAGAACTGTTTGGCCATCATCATGAGGCAGGAAAATTATGTGGATATATTGAAGCAACATCTCAAGACATCAGTCAGCAAGTTAAAGCTTGGTCTCAAATGGGTCTTCCAAATGGACAATGACCCCAAACATACTTCCAAAGTTGTGGCAAACTGGCTTAAGGACAACAAAGTCAAGGTTTTGGAGTGGCCATGACAAAGCCCTGACCTCAATCCTATAGAAAATGTGTGTGCAGAACTGAAAAAGCATGTGCTAGCAAGAAGGCCTACAAACCTGACTCAGTTACATCAGCTCTGTCAGGAGGAATGGGCCAAAATTCAACCAACTTATTGTGGGATGCTTGTAGAAGGCTATCCAAAACGTTTGACCCAAGTTAAACAGTTTTTAGACAATGCTACCAAATACTAATTGAGTGAATGTAAACTTCTGACCCACTGGGAATGTGAAAAAATAAATAAAAGCTGAAATATATCATTCTCTCTACTATTATTCTGACATTTCCTATTCTTAAAATGAAGTGGTGATCCTAACTGACCTAAGACAGGGAATATTTACTAGGATTAAATGTCAGGAATGTTTTTGGCTAAGGTGTATGTAAACTTCCAACTTCAGCTATAACAATATTTTGGAGGTTATTTTGTTTAAAAAAAAGTGAGTGATTGTAATCTGAATAAAGGCCTAAAATAATATTTGTTAAGGTCAAAACATTTATTTCTGTTTTTAGAGGGAGAGAAACGCTAAGCCAATTGTGTGCTGCCATATCACAATCGGATGTGATACAGCTCACCACTATTTCAGTGGATACAGCTGGAGAACTGCAAGGTAATCCCATTGTGCGCCACTCGGGAGCCATGACCTATATGACCATTATATATTGTCCTGCTAATAACAGGGTTAATAATATATCTGTGAGACTTTCCAAGGGGCTTTTATATAATTCTAAATGAATAATAATAATAATAATCACTTTATTTAAAAATAACAGTATTTCGGAGATTATTTCGTTTTCAAATAACGTAAAATGAGCGAGAATAGGCCATTCTTCAACATGGGGTGAGACAAAAAAAATAAAGCCAGTTTGTTACCTAGAATTATTTATTTGTGTTTTTAGAGGGAGAGAAACTAAAAACCTACAGTCATCTCAGGAATCTCCCAGTAAAGGCCGGCACAGGTATTGAATCAGCGTCTGTAGCAGCACAGTTTGGACTGCGATGCAGTGTCTTAGACCCGCACGCCACTAAGGCGCTGTACAACGTGATCGGTCGGGAGTAGGCTACAGTACTACAGAGACATAGTAGCACCTTTAGACCCAAAAGCATAACCAGTGCTCTAACTCCCCCTTGCGCTGGTATGGAGCAAAGAAGTAGTGACGCAGGGCACCATACTAAACCGCAGCATAATCACAAAAACTTTAGTGGAGCTACAACTGTATCATCCAATAGTACACATTACAGTCTCCTTTATGGTTTGTGTGTGTGTGTGTGTGTGTGTGTACTTGTAATGAATACCAACGTTTTTATCTATTTATTTCAAGGCTAAAGGCTATACCGAAAAAGTGAAATTGTCCAATCTATATTCCATTGCTTATCTCTTACATAACATAAAAACAAGGCTACAGAGCATATTTGTGTGTCCACAGTAGATATCCACCAACAAAACACATTTAATTCTACCATTTTATAAACCAGTGAGTTTAAGGGGATGGAAAGGTAGTGCAGAGTCCAACCAGACAGTATCTGAGACGCCCACGGGGCCTTTCTGGCGTGGTGAAAAATGGCGGTCATTTGAACAGACAAGGGTTGAGGAATCCCCCCCAGACTGTAGTGGAGTGGGGGGTGGCGGGAAGAGGAGAGAAGAAGAGAGGGGAGGAAAGGCGAGCCCTGAACAGGCTGCAATAACGAACAGGCTGCGCTGAAAGGGACAGCTCCCTGTAATGTTGATGAATGGTCATTACTGGTTAGAGACGAGGAGAGACGGGGATGGGAGTACGAGAGATGAGGAGGGGTGGTGACAAGGAGAGTGATGGGTAGAGAAAGAGAGACATGAACGGGGGGAGAGGGGAGAGAGAAAGGAGAGGATAGAAGGAAGTAAGCAAGGGGGAGAGACAAGGAGAGAGAGGATGAGGAGAGAAAGTGTGGGACAGAGTGCACAGCATTGAAACAATTATTTAATTTGCTCCTCAGATTTCTGTAAACTCATCTATCATGTCAGCAGTGTCATGGCTCTCGCCCTCCCCATTTTCTCTCCTTCCTCTCTCTTTCTCTCTTCAGATGTCCACGTCCTATGTTTCTTTTTAAAACAGTGATTGATATTGCGGTCTTTTTTTATACCATTTTCCACTTCTTTAAAGAGAGAGACAGAGAGGTCATGAGCTGATGAGCTCCTGCATCTTAAAAAAAATATTGATTTAGAATTAGATAAACTAGGATTTTTTTGTTGGCAAGGACATATACAGGATACTACCCTCCACAACATAACCTTCCCTCCAAATCAAAACTCAAGACCTACAACCTGATTTTTGACCGAATTACGGAATTGACGATTATTATTCCCAAGCTATACAGCAAAATGCTCTGGCGAACAGAGACCTGAAAACACCATCCAACCTGGAACTGAGTGAGTAATGTTTCGTCTGAAGCTATATTTTAATTCCAAAAGCCAAGAAAAAAACACCACAATGACATATTTTACTTTCTAAGGCTTGAATGCTAACTTAAGGCTACCAAGCTTGATACAACTTCAATTAGCACTGGCGTGTCAAGTGAGAGGTGTCAAAGCCCTTGAGCCCAACAATGGCAGGAGAGCACCATCCCAATGGAGCTGCATTAGAAGCACCCTCCCAATGTTCAGAGGTAATTAAAATACAGTACCGTCTGTATGTAAAAAGTAATAAGACACGAAAAGAGTACACAATGAAGCTCCTTATGGAAAATCAAGAGACACTTTTTGCCGACTATTATAAAAATGGAAGAATAAGCAAACTTATCTTCCACACAGACCATCCCCTTGCATGTGCCATATTAACATATTAACACACTACCCCTCTGTTGGGGGGTGGGGGGTAGGGGGTGTTACCGATGGGTGGAAACTCAGGATAATAGACAACGAGGACTCTTGAGTCGGCTAATACAAATCTCTATAAGTCTGGAACAGTATTGGTACAGGGCAACCCCAAACAGTTTCAGCTGGACTTTCACCAAATCAAAGAAATAGCTCAGCAGGAGAAGCTCTCCCTTGAGAAAGATACCCCCACCCCGAGTGGGTCAGACCAGACCTCTTCATTACATAAACCCACAGATGAGCAACCCCAAGTGGAAAGTCAACCTCCCAGCAAAGAGTTCTTCGCCCTCATTGAAATGAGGGATACATTCACCCAGCTGGAGGTAAGGCAGGTGGAGCTGGAACAGTAGGTGATTACACTCCAGTCAGCACAGACCCAGGCAACAGTCCACCACAACAACTCCCCCTTAATCTTATGGCTGAGATCCCGTTAACGGGATCGATATGACAACAGCCAGTGAAAGTGCAGGGCGCAAAATTCAAACAACAGAAATCTCATCATTAAAATTCCTCAAACATACAAGTATTTTACACCATTTTAAACATAAACGTGTTGTTAATCCCTCATTGTCCGATTTCAAAAAGGCTTTACGACAAAAGCACACCATCTGATTAAGTAGATCAGTACCTAGTCACAGAAAAACACAGCCATTTTTCCAGCCAAAGAGAGGAGTCACAAAAGCAGAAATAGAGATAAAATGAATCACTAACCTTTGATGATCTTCATCAGATGACACTCATAGGACTTCATGTTACACAATACATGTATGTTTTGTTCGATAAAGTTCATATTTATATCCAAAAATCGTATTTTACATTGGCGCGTTATGTTCAGTAATGTTTTGCCTCCAAAACATCTGGTGATTTTGCAGAGAGCCAAATCAATTTACAGAAATACTCATAATAAACATTGATAAAAGATACAAGTATTATACATGGAACTTTAGATGAACTTCTCCTTAATGCAACTGCTGTCTCAGATTTTTTTTTAAACGTTAAAAAGCACACCATGCAATAATCTGAGTACAGCGTTCAGAGACAAAAACAAGCCAAACAAGCCATAGATACCTGCCATGTTGTGGAGTCAACAGAAGTCAGAAATAGCATTATAAATATTCACTTACCTTTGATGATCTTCATCAGAATGCACTCCCAGGAATCCCAGTTCCACAATAAATGTTTGTTTGGTTCGATAACGTCCATAATTTATGTCCAAATACCTCCTATTTGTTCGCGCGTTTACTTCCAAAATCACATATATATATTAGATTATCCCCAGTTATTATAATAATGGGGAATGACGCACAGGCCAGGCGAAAAGTAAAAAAATTCCATTACAGTTCGTAAAAACATGTCAAACGATGTATTGAATCAATCTTTAGGATGTTTTTAACATAAATCTTCAATAATGTTTCAACCTGAGAATTCCTTTGTCTGTAGAAATGCGATAGAACGCAGCTAACTCTCACTGAGTGAGCTCGTGGCACTCTGCCAGACCCATGACTCAATCAGCTCTTATTCCCTCATCCCTCACAGTAGAAGCATCAAACAAGGTTCTAAAGACGGTTGACATCTAGTGGAAGCCTTAGGAAGTCCAATAGGACTCCATAGACACTGTATATTGGATAGGCAAACCTACAAACTTCCTGGTGGATTTTTTTCTCAGGTTTTTGCCTGCCTTATGAGTTCTGTTATACTCACAGACATCATTCAAACAGTTTTAGAAACTTCAGAGGGTTTTATATCCAAATCTACTAATAATATGCATATCTTAGCTTCTGGGACTGAGTAGCAGGCAGTTTACTCTGGGCACCTTATTCATCCAAGCTACTCAATACTGCCCCCAGCCATAAGAAGTTAACTAGATCTAGAGAACTGGAGGTAGAGAGAGACATATCTGCGCTCTGTAGTGAGACAACATCTACAGGAGAAAGAGCAGGAGCAGGAGAAGAACAGAGAACCAGAGGAGAGGATCAGACTGCTGGAGGAGAGGGTGAGGGGGATGGCGTGTGACAAAGAGGTGACCACCCCCTCAGAGAAGCTAGCAGAACAGCCCACCTCAGCTCCCAATAAAAGTCTCGACAGCACAGCAGAACAGTCTACCCCAGACCCTGACCGTAGCGTCGACAACTCAGCAGGGCAGACAAATGAAGAAGCCCAAGCCCAGGGGATCATCACCCCCCGTCAGCCACCCTGATAGCCCTCCTGACACAGGCACAAATGACCTGAGATCACAGCAGGAAACGGTGGCCACAACACGCAAGGGAGTGATTGGAAAAGCTTCTTCTCCTTTCACCAACGCACAAGTGGTTATTTCCACCCTGCTACCATACAGCGGGTAAACGCAAGTATTTCTCGTGACTGTGCCTCAAAACCAAATGTTTTCCTGGCCCACCATTCCACCCTGGACTTGAACAGCCATTACGACCAGGTCCACCTATACAAGGCAGCAGTGCCCACCTTCGCCCAGACCCTAAAGGACATCGCTCTCAAACACAGCCCCAACACTTCACACAGGAGCAACAGATCAATAGACATCCCGCCCAGACTAGCGATACACTCTCCCAGACCCCCCCATCCACACCTCCACCCCAAGAAATCAACACCCCCCAAGTCAACCATGCCCACACCCCATTTAGGCCCCCTCAGATCAGACCTTTGCCCCTCCTTCCCATCGCATGCCCCCCACTCCCGCAAAGAGAGTCTCACATACGCCCAGGCCGTGAGCGGGCAGAACAGGCCCAACCCCCACTCTTACACTAGCCCAAGCCAGTGGAATGTACCACAGATGCTCAGCAGGCTCTGCTCACACTTACTGGCCTGAGACAAAACCACACGACCCACAACATTGGACACTATATGGAACACAAAGTCTTCGCTATCTCATCCTGGAATATCCAAGGCCTGAGGTCATCTGCCTTTAGCCTAAAGAGCAGGAACCTGGACTTCATCAAAGAAATTGGAAATACAAACATTGTCATCCTACAAGAAACATGGTATAGAGGAGACAGACCCACTGGTTGCCCTCTAGGTTACAGAGAGCTGGTAGTCCCATCCACCAAACTACCAGGTATGAAACAGGGAAGGGACTCAGGGGTTATGCTAATTTGATATAGAGCAGACCTAACTAAATTAATGAAAACAGGAACATTTTACATTTAGCTAGAAATTCAAAAGGAAATTATCTTAACAGAGAAAAATGTTATCCTGTGTGCTACCTATATCCCCCCAATGGAATCCCCATAGCTTAATGAAGACAGCTTCACCATCCTGGAGGTGGAAATCAATCATTTCCAGGCCCAGGGACATGTACTAGTCTGTGGTGACCTAAATTCCAGAACCGGACAAGAACCTGACACCCTCAGCACACAGGGGGACAAACACCTGCCTGGAGGTGACAGCATTCCCTCCCCCATATTCCTCCCTAGGCACAACTATGACAATATAACCAACAAAAACAGGTCAAAACTCATGCAGCTCTGTCGCACGCTGGGTATGTACATAGTTAATGGTAGGCTTCAAGGGGACTCCTATGGTAGGTACACCTATAGCTCATCTCTTGGCAGTAGTACTGTAGACTACTTTATCACTGACCTCAACCCAGAGTCTCTCAGAGTGTCCACAGTCAGCCCACTGACACCCCTATCAGATCACAGCAAAATCACAGTCTACTTGAACAGAGTAATATTCAATCATGAGGTATCAAAGCCAAAGGAACTGAGTAATATTAAGAAATGCTATAGATGGAAGGAAAGTAATGTGGAAACCTACCAAAAAACAATTATGGAACAACAAATTCAATCCCTTTTAGACAACTTCCTGGACAAAACGTTCCACTGTAATAGTGAAGGTGTAAACTTAGCAGTAGAAAATCTAAACAGTATATTTGACCTCTCAGCTTCCCTATCAAATCTAAAATGTCAAACAGAAAACATGGGATATGCATCAACAGCATCCTTGGGAAAATCCCCTGCATTATCAGAGCAAATGTCAAATTGGCTTTAAACCAAATTATCATACGACAGACCACGTATTCACGCTGCACACCCTAAGTGACAAACAAACAAACCAAAACAAAGGCAAAGTCTTCTCATGCTTTGTTGATTTCAAAAAAGCCTTCGACTCAATTTGGCTTGAGGGTCTGCTATACAAATTGATGGGAAGTGGTGTTAGGGGAAAAACATAAGAAATTTTAGAATCCATGTACACAAACAACAAGTGTTTGGTTAAAATTGACAAAAAACACACACATGTCTTCCCACAGGGCCGTGGGGTGAGACAGGGATGCAGCTTAAGCTCCACCCTCTTCAACGAAGAGGCGAAGGCACTAGAACTGGCGAAGGCACTAGAACAGTCTGCAGCACCCGGCCTCACCCTACTAGAATCTGAAGTCAAATGTCTACTGTTTGCTGATGATCTGGTGGTTCTGTCACCAACCAAGGAAGGCCTACAGCAGCACCTAGATATTCTGGGCCCTGACAGTAAATCTCAGTAAGACCTACATAATGGTGTTCCAAAAAAGGTCCAGTCGCCAGGACCACAAATACAAATTCCATCTAGACACCGTAACTCGAGAGCACACAAAAAACGATACATACCTTGGCCTGAACATCAGCTCCACAGGTATCTTCCACAAAGCTATGAACGATCTGAGAGACAAGGCAAGGAGGGCCTTCTATGCCATCAAAAGGAACATAAAATTCGACATACCAATGAGGATCTGGCAAAAAATACTTGAATTAATTATAGAACCCATTGCCCTTTATGGGTGTGAGGTCTGGGGTCCGCTCACCAACCAAGAATTCACAAAATGGGACATACACCAAATTGAGACTCTGCATTCAGAATTCTGCAAAAAATATCCTCTGTGTACAACGTTAAACACCAAATAATACATGCAGAGCAGAATTAGGCCGATACCCACTAATTATCAAAATCCAGAAAAGAGACGCTAAATTCTACAACCACCTAAAAGGAAGTGATTCCCAAACCTTCCATAACAAAGCCATCACCTTCAGAGAGATTAACCTTGAGAAGAGTCCCCGAAGCAAGCCTTTCCTGGGGCTCTGTTCACAAACACTAACATACCCTACAGGGCCCCAGGACAGCAACACAATTAGACCCAACCAAATCACTAGAAAACATAATGAGAATTACTTGACACATTGGAAAGTATTAACAAATAAACTGAGAAAACCAAAATGCTATTTGGCTTTAAACAGAGAATACCTGATCACTGTGACTGACCCAAACTTAAGGAAAGCTTTGACTATATACAGAAACAGTGAGCATAGCCTTGCTATTTAGAAAAGCCGCCGTAGGCAGACCTGGCTCTCAAGAGAAGACACTGTTTAGTGTTTGCAACTTACAGGACTGTTTCGGTTTCATTTAGTCTCTTGTTATTTTGTATTAATGTTCAGTTCAATAAACAAACATGATGACTTACCACGCTGCGCTTTGGTCCGACTACTCTTCCTCATCCGACAACGAAAGCCATTACATTACTGTTCATTTTTATTGTTTTTTTCACTTTTGTATATGATCTACTTCACTTGCTTTGGCAATGTTAACATATGTTTCCTATGCCAATAAAGCGCCTTGAATTGAAATGAATTGAGAGAGAATCTTTCTCATTATTTCTGTTTATTTTCTCTCTTATGTGGCTGTGTGTATTGTAGAGGTCATCTTCTCTCCATTAGTACTGATGTAGTGCTGAGGAGGTTATAGGTCAGGGGAAGTTAACAACCAACCCACTGACACACACACCGAGGAGGATAGATATAGCCTAAATGCAGGAAACCACAAACACACACACAGAGAAAGAAAGAGAGAGAGAGAGAGAGACTGCTAATTGTGTCTTTTATCTAGGGATCGATGAGGCAGACATGCTGAGCAACTAAAACTGTTCAAGATGACAGCCAGCACTTCAACATCCATGTTGCAGACCTATTTTCCTCATTACAATAATCACTGTGCTGATGTAAATGGGACATATCCATCTAGTTGGAGTACAGACTACGAGTACGATGACTGGAGTTGAGGGAGCTGATTCTAGATTAGCACTCCTTCTCTGAGACACTTTTTTGAATAGATGCCCAGGCCACTAAGTAATGTCAAGTCATCTCAAATGGGGCCTCAAGGAAAACCTTACCATCATGCCAGCACGTGGTCGACATGTAACAGTCTGCGGCCCAATAATTGTAATTCAGTAGCACATGATCTTGAATGTGTTAGTCGGTGTCTAACCTGAGCGAGATAGTAATCGAGGATTCTGCATCTTCAGTAAGGACTTTGTTGGCACTTGCACAGGCTGCAGCTAGGACTCACAGCTGTGAGTAGACGTTTCACAGAGCTACAGCTCTTTATTTGAATAATGAAATAATAAAGGAATTTGAATGTGCTAAGTAACATTTGAAGACAACCAAAATGGTGCTAAGTGCACTGTACAGGCCATCTTCTTTGGAATGAAACATTTATAAAGATTGTTAAATGCTATATGCACTATACATACCTGAGAGAGAGAGAGAGACTGTATTACAACACTGTATACTGTATATAGACGTAATGTAGACAATATTTATTTTGGAACTTTTGTAATTTTGTTTATTATCTATTTCACTTGCTTTGGCAATGTTAACATATGTTTCCCATGCCAATAAAGCCCCTTGAATTGAAATTGAGAGAAAGAGACAGAGAGACAGAGACAGAGACAGAGACAGAGAGAGAGAGAGACAGAGACAGAGAAAGAGACAGAGAGACAGAGACAGAGAGACAGAGAAAGAGTGAGAGACAGAGAGAGAGAGAGAGAGACAGAGACAGAGAAAGAGTGAGAGAGAGAGACACAGAGAGAGAGAGACAGAGAGAGAGAGAGAGACAGAGACAGAGACAGAGACAGAGACAGAGAGAGAGCATACAAGTGTAGTTCTCCAACCAGTTTACAATACAAAGTTAATGCTTCTGCTCACAGATCCTGTTGAGATGAGTGGCACATGAAAAATCATCCCAGTTCCCTTCTACCGGTCCAATGCTGATCTCAGCACAATCTTCCTCCATTTTGTTATCAGGATTTTTTCCCATCCAGTAGCTTGTGGTCAGTGGAGTACCATCCACCCATTTCCAGGTCCCCTCTTTGTCTTTGTCAGTCAGGCCAATCCAGATCCTCTTGTTCAGATTAGTGAGAAATGTCTGCTCCTCTTTGCTATTTATGATCACCAGGTCTGCTCCTCTCTCATTGCAGTCCTGTCTGCTCTCATCCCAGGATTTTACCTCAGAGGAGATGTAATACCAAGTGGACTGAAACAGCGTCCAGCCTTTAGGCCCAGCTCGTTTTAGGCCAGAAAACCTCTTCTGAAGCAAGTCTCTCTCCGTCTTCAACTGGTCAATTTCCTCAGCAAGGTTATTGTAACTGGTTTGTAGTTGGTCTCTCTCCTTGTTCATGGTGTTGTAACTGGTTTGTAGTTGGTCTCTCTCCTTGTTCACGGTGTTGTAGCTGGTCTGTAGCTGATCTCTTTCCTTGGTCATGATGTTGTAGCTGGTCTGTAGCTGGCTACTCTTTGCGCGCAGTTTGTTGTAACTGACCTGTAGCTGGTTTCTTTTCTTAGTCATGTTTTTGTAGCTGGTCTGTAGCTGGTCTCTCTCTGTAGTCAGGTTGTTGTTGCTGGTCTCTAGCTGGTTCTTCTCTTTTGTCAAGTTGTCTTTATAACTATTCATGACTGTATTGCGGTAGAAGCCTAGGCTTATGATCCCTGCCAGTAGGAGAACACAAAGCAGCCCCCAACACACATCACCAGCTCTGGAGGGTCTCCTACCTAAGCTCTTAGAACCTGAGGGGTTAGCTGCTGGTCTGCCCATACAGGTGTCATCGTCCTCGGCCGCATCTCTTGAGTCTTGGAAGATGATGCTATCTTCGTTGATATCCTCGTCTCTGTTTGCTGCCCTTCTGCCACAGGGGTCACCTTCAAAAATGCTGTCAATATTGGTATAGATATTCTCCGACATTTCCATGATCTCCCACTGTCTCAATTGCTGCTACCCGATGTCCTAGTAATGTCTGTGCATATTGAAAGAAAGCTGTGAACCAGAGTCCAAAGTGTTCTATATTCAACGGTAACCACCAATAAACAGGAAGCTATGCAAAAGACGATGCAAAACAACATGTGTTATTGCCTGGTAAATGCAAGGCCCAGGAAGTCAGACACTGTGGTTGTATGTGTGAAGTCCGGTGACATGACTATTAGACCACCTCTGCATTGGTCTCTTTGGAATGTCTCTTCAAAGTCCATGGGCCATTTTTATAAATGTGAGCAGACCCCTTAATGGGGTATTTGAGATTTTGGCAATGAGGTCCTTTACCAACTTCCACAGGGTCAGGTGAACACATGGATAGCATGTAATGTCTTTGTGTCTAGTATGAAGGAAGTTAGAGGTAGTTTCGCAAGCCAATGCTAACTAGTGTTAGCACAATGACTGGAAGCCTATGGGTATCTGCTAGCATGCTAAAATCCCAAAGTATCCTTTTAATACAGTATGTATCACTTCACTCTGGTACAGAGAAGTACTAGGTCTACCTGTTGTAATACTGTAGACGTGTACACAGGCCTGCTGCAACCAGATTTTTCATCATGCAACAAAGACAACTAACAAGATCCATCAATCAATCGTTTCACGTGTACCGACTTTTCAAGCCACAAAAAAAAAGGTCACTGTCAGCAAGACACATGGATTAATGTCGGCCTAATCAATGGCAATCGACAAATGTCATTAGGAACATTTGTGGGTGTTTTGTAACAGATGTTTCTTTCCATTTACAAAATGGAGCTAGTGCACATGCAGTGCATTGATTGGATGAACATGCACAGGTAGCCTACTTTCTGAAGTGATATGTTTGACAATCGGATAATAAAAAGTAATACATTTTTACTATTAAATTGCATCTTTACTCTTAAGCCCATGATAGAGAGCCAAATAGAGATGCCCCAAATGTCACGGTGTAATTCACACTCTGGATATGAGCATTATTCATGATTTTGGGGGTGTGATCATCATTATTCATTATCCATAATCATGGTAGCATCCACATTAATGTAAAAGTGTTCAGAAACATATTATATTCTTATTTGCAATAAAATGACTCAAAACGTTATTCACCATTCATCTCCTATTGAGCAAAACATATTTCGAAAGACAACCTAAGAAAACTGCAAGTGCATCCAACAAGTTTGCAGTCACAGTTGACAGTGAATGACAGAGCAAAATCCAAGCCATGAGGTCAAAGGAATTGTAGAGCTCCGAGACAGGATTGTGTCGAGGCACAGATCTGGGAAGGGTACCAAAGCATTTCTGCAGCATTGAAGCTCCCCAAGAACACAGTGGCCTCCATCATTCTTAAATGGAAGATGTTTGGAAAAAACAAGATTCTTCCTAGACCTGGCCGCCAAGCCAAACTGAGCAATCAGGGGAGAAGGGCCATTGTCAGGGAGCTGACCAAAATCCCAATGGTTATGCTGACAGAGCTCCAGAGTTCCTCTGTGGAGATGGGAGAACCTTCCAGAAGGATAACCATCTTTGCAGCACTTCACCAATCAGGCATTTACTAAAGCCAATCCTCAGTAAAATGCACATGACAGCCCGCTTGGAGTTTGCCAAAAGGCACCTAAAGGACTCTCAGACCATGAGAAACAAGATTCTCTGGTCTGATGAAACTAAGATTGAACTCATTGGCCTGAATGCCAAGCGTCACATCTGGAGGAAACCTCTACGGTGAAACCTGGTGGTGGCAACATCATGCCGTGGGGATATTTTTCAGCTGCAGGGACTGGGAGACTAGTCAGGATCGAGGAAAAGATGAACTGAGCAAATTACAGAGAGATCCTTGATGAAAACCTGCTCCAGAGTGCTCAGGACCTCAGACTGGGCAAAGGTTCACCTTCTAACAGGACAACGACCCGAAGCACACAGCCAAGACAATGCAGGAGCGGCTTCGGGACAAGTCTCTGAATGTCCTTGTGTGGCCCAGCCAGAGCCCTGACTTGAACCCGATCGAACAACTGTGGAGAGACCGGAAAATAGCTGTGCAGCGATACTCTCCATCCAGCCTGTCAGAGCTTGAGAGGATCTGCAGAGAAGAAGCTCAAGCTTCTTGTAGCATCATACCCAAGAAGAGTCGAGGCTGTAATCGCTGCTAAAGGTGCTTCAAAAAAGTACTGAGTAAAGGGTCTGAATAGTTAGGTAAATGGCATATTTTTTTTGTTTGTTTTAATACCTTCGCAAAAATAAAATAAAAAACAGTTTTTGCTTTGTCATTATGGGGCATTGTGTGAAGATTGATGAGGGGGAAAAAAAAAACATTTGAATCCATTTTAGAATAAGACTGTAACGTACAACGTGCAAAAAGTCAAGAGGTCTGAATACTTTCCGAATACATTGTATATAAAAGTACCCATTCAAATTAGTGTATTCGGCTATTTCAGCCACAACCATTCCTGACAGGTGTATAAAATTGAGCACACTGCTATGCCATCTCCATAGACAAACTGAAGCACTCAGTGACTTTCAACATGGCATCATCATAGAAAACCACCTTTTCAACAAGTCAGTTCATCAAATTTCATACAATGACGTTCTAGACCATTCTGTGATTCCAACTTTGTAGCAACAGTTTAGGGGAGGCCCTTTCCTGTTTCAGTATGACAATGCCCCTGTGCACAATGTGAGGTCCATACAGAAATGGTTTGTCGAGATCGGTGTGGAAGAACTTGACTGGCATGCACACAGCCCTGACCTCAACCCTATTGAACACCTTTGGGATGAATTGGAATGCCGACTGCGAGCCAGGCCTAATCGCCCAACATCAGTGTTCGACCACACTAATGCTCTTGTGGCTGAATGGAATCGAGTCCCCACAGCAATGTTCCAACATCTACTGGAAAGCCTTCCCAGAAGAGGGGAGGCTGTTATAGCAACAAAGAGGGAACCAACTCCATATTCATGCCCATGATTTTGGAATAAGATGTTCGATGAGCAGGTGTCCACATGCTTTTGGTCATGTAGTGTACCTGCATTAATATAACATTGTTAAATGACCATCTCACAGATCCAGTAACGATGAGCGTCACATGACAAATCATTCCATATCAACTTAGGAGAGTGCTCAGCACAATGCTCCTCCCTATTCAGCATACCACCCTGCATCGCACTGCTGGCTTGCTTTTGATGGTTAACAGGGTGGGTCCTGGTCAGTCCCTGGATGGGAGACCAGATTCTGCTGGAAGTGGTGTTGGAGGGCGAGTAGGGGGCATTCTTTCCTCTGGTCTAAAAAAATAGCCCAGTGCAGTGATCGGAGACATTTTCCTGTGTAGGGTGCCGTCTTTCAGATGGGATGTTAAACATGTGTCCTAACTTTCTGTAGTCACTAAAGATCCCATGGCACGTATCGCAAAACTAGGGGTGTTATGCCGCATTCAAAACAACTGGAAACTGGGAACTGGGAACTCGGAAATTTCCAACTTCCTGAAGATCACTGACGTCATGATTTTACTTCGTATTTTTCAGAGTTCCCATTTGTCTTGAAAGCGCCATTAACCCCGGTGCGCTGGCTAAATTCCTAATCTGGCCCTCATACCATTATGGCCAACTAATCATCCCCGGCCTCCAATTTCTCATTCATCCCCCCTCCTCTCCCCTGTAACTATTCCCCAGGTCATTGCTTTAAATGAAAATGTGTTCTCAGTCAACTTACCTGGTAAAATCAGGGTAAAATCAATAAAAAATCACAATTCACGTTTTCCCATCCAATAGGCTGTGATCAGTGGGGTACCGTCCACCCATTTCCAGGTCCCCTCTATGTCTTTGTCTGTCAGGCCAATCCAGACCTCCTTGTTGGGCCTAGTGAGAAATCTCTGCTCTTCATTGCTGTTTATGATCACCAGGTCTGCTCCTCTCTCAATGCAGTCCTGTCTGCTCTCATCCTATAATTTGTCTTCAGAGGAGAGGTAATACCAACCCGTTTGTTTTAGGTCAGACAAGATCTTCTGAAGCCTGACTCTCCCCTCTATAACTGGTTTCTCTCTGTTGTCAGTTTGTTGTAGCTGGTCTGTGTCTGGTCTTTCTTCTTCTCCCAGTGTTCTGCAACTATTCTCTTTCTTTGCTCTGATTGCTGTTTCTTGTGGTAGAAACCCAGTTCTATGATCCCAGCCAGTAGGAGGACACACAGCAACCCCAGACAAACTGCAGCAGCTCCGGGGGGTCTCCTACTTGAGTAATCAGAACTTAAGGGGTTAGGTCCTGGTCTGTCCTTAGAGGTGGCATCCTCAACGGTTTTGTCGCTTGAGTCCTGAGAGACGATGGCATTTTCAAATATTAATGAAAATTTTAGCTCGCCCCTTTGTTACACAACCGGTCTATATTGGCATACTTATCCTCTGACATTTCCATGTTCTACCACGGTCTCAACTACTAATTCCCAGACGATCTGCTAGAGAACCTGTTCAAATACGAACGCTGTGTTGTGTGTAAGGAACATTTTATAGGTGTCTTACCACCAATAGGCGTGCCATATTTGGCAGACAATACAAAACCTTGAACGTGATTGGCTGCCAAATAGGTGTGAATATAAGACTTCACAAGAATGAGGTGGCTGTGTTTGGGGTCTGGAGGTTGGAGATCTGGAATCGAATCGTCCTCTTTATGTTGATTTTAATAACAAAGAACCAGATTCCTTTATGCGTGTTACCATTGTCCCCCCTCTATCCAATGTTCTTTTAGACATAACCACTGGCAGTTTAGCCCGTTGAGTACTAGGCCTACTTCTTCTAATCCTCTAGATGTAACATAGGGCCTGCTACAACCCGAGGTGTGCTCATTTTTTTTTTTGTGACCAAAAACTTTATTGACGTTTTTCTTCATGCAACAAAGCAATTGAAGAGACACGTCATTCAATAATCAAGACAAAATCAATCAGAGAGCAACAAATGAACAATACAAGCAAGCGACCTAGAAATACCAAACTAAAGTAGATCACATCACACTGGCAAGCAGAGTAAGATCCATTACATGCATCACGATAGTAATACACACAAACATGGGGGTATATAGGATAACATTTTAAGGACCTCTGATGTGGCTATAGGTATTTCTTGCATTTTGCATAATATTTCTCCACATGCTTACAAAGTAAAAAAAAAAAAAAAAAAGGCCTCGCAGGTTGTTCATGTCTGACAGCTGACAGTACCACATTGCTATATCTTTATCTGATGCTGTGTTAGCTAGACATAGCCAGCGCTGGAAAAAGTACCCAATAGTCATACTTGAGTGAAAGTACAGATACCTTAATAGAAAATGACTCAAGTGAAAGTCACCCAGTAAAATCCTACTTCAGAAAAAGTATTTTGTTTGAAATATACTTCAGTTTCACAAGTAAATGTAATTGGCAAAATATACTTAAGTATCAAAAGTAGAAGTCAAAGTATAAATCATTTCAAATGCCTTATATTAAGCAAACCAGACGGAATGATTTTCTTGTTTTTTAAATTGACTTATAGCCAGGGGAACACTCCAAAACTCAGACATAATTTACAAACAAAGCATTTGTGTTCAGTGAGTCCACCAGATCAGATGCAATAGCGATGACCAGGGAGTTTCTCTTTAAGTGCGTGAATTAGACCATTTTTCTGTCCTGCTAAAGCATTCAATATGTAACGAGTACTTTTGGGTGTCAGGGAAATTTATGGAGTAAAAAGTACATTACGTTGTTTAGGAATGTAGTGGAGTATCAATAGAAAAATATATCAATAGTAAAGTAAACTACAGATACCACAAACTAGATACTTTTAAGTATTTTTGCTTAAGTACTTTGCACCACTGGACACAACCACTGGTAGACAGGGAGTCAGTTGAGTTAAGTGCCGACATGTCTGCCTAACCACCAGTTTGTGAACACAAATAGGAAAGAACAGTATTTACATTTCAGAGTCATTTCTTTGAAGCTTCTTATCAAATTTCTAAAACATTTCCTTGCTCATATCAAAACTTCATGATACAAAATCAGGGAGCACATCTGGTACATACACATGCAATAAATTATAACACTGTTATACAACCTTCTCACAGACCCAATTGTAATGATTTGCACATGAAATATCATTCCATATCCACCCCATAACAATCTCAGTACAATCCTCCTCCCCATATTTTGGATCCCCACCACCATTATCAGGTTGCTTTCCCGTCCAATAGGATGTGGTCAGTTTGGTACCGTCCACCCATTTCCAGGTCACCTCTATGTCTTTGTCAGTCAGGCCAATCCAGATCCTCTTGTTGAGATTAGTGAGAAATGTCTGCTCGTCTTTGCTGTTTATGATCACCAGGTCTGCTCCTCTCTCAATACAGTCCTGTCTGCTCTCATCCCAGGATTTTACCTCAGAGGAGATGTAATACCAACTGGACTGAAACAGCGTCCAGCCTTTAGGCCCAGCTCGTTTTAGGTCAGAAAAGCGCTCCTGAAGCCTGTCTCTCGCCGACTTCAACTGGTAACCTTAGCCAGGTTATTGAAGCTGGTAGCTGGTCTATCTCCTTGGTCATGGTGTTGTAGCTGGTCTGTAGCTGGTCTGTCTCCTTTTTCATGGTGTTGTAGCTGGTCTGTAGCTGGTCTGTCTCCTTTTTCATGGTGTTGTAGCTGGTCTGTAGCTGGTCTCTCTCATTAGTTATGGTGTTGAAGCTGGTCTCTAACTGGTCTTTTTTCTTAGACAGGTTGAAGTTGCTGACTTTCCAATCCTCAAACCCACTGATGATATTCTTGTGGTAAAAACCCAGACCTACAATCCCAGCCAGTAGGAGAACACACAGCATCCCCAGACAAACTGCAGCAGCTCTACTATTACCAGACGACCGACTACAGAATATGTTCTAGTATGAAGTTGTGTTCTGAACATTTTATAGATGTCTTACCACCAATGGGCATGCCATATTAGGCAGACAATACAAAACATTGAATGTGATTGGCTGCTAAATAGGTGTGAATATAAGACTTCACAAGAATCAGGATGTGGCTGTGTTTGGGATCTGCAAATGAATCTTCTTCTTTATGTTGATTTTAACAAAGAAGCAGATTCCTAAAAGTGCTATCGCTGTATCTCTCTATCTGGAGCTGTAACCACTGCTAGACAGGGAACTTCCATTTCAGGAAGTCAGTTGAGTCCAAATGATATGTCCATACCCCTGCCACCTGTTTGTGAAAGAATATAAAAATTGATTGCTTTTTCAAAATGAATTGGTTCTGCAACAACCAGATTCCTTAATGTGTGTTCCCATTGTCCCCCTCCATCTGTTGCTATTTTAGACATAACCACTGGTAGACAGGAAACTGTCATTTCAGGAAGTCAGCTGAGTTTGTTGAGTACTAGGCCTACCTGTTGTAATCATCTAGATGTGCTACAACCCTAGGAGTGTTCATTTGACATGTTTCCTTATGCAATAAAGACAAATCAATCAATAATCAAGATACATCAATCAGATAACAACAAATGAACAATACAAGCAAGCAACCTAAAACATAGAAACAAACTAAACAGCAAAGCCAGTTTTGTTAGATCACATCACACTGGCAGGCAGAGTAAGATCCATTATATCGTGATAACAAGACGCATGGACCAAGCGGCCAATGCCTCTGGGGATGCCCACGAATCAGACCAAACAGACCAGGGGTTTAGGAAGCCAATGGGAGGGAGAAATTCTTTCTTGGTTGTTCATTTTCTCGACATCTAAATGCCCAACTTAAATTGGAGCCAGTGTTGTAAGTAGCTGAACATGTTATGACTGCAACTTTGTGGAAGTGACAAACACACATTTTCATTATCATCAAAAACGATATATATATTTCCACATCAAGGAGTGCCTTTGTTTTGATTGCCTGCACGTGCACATTTCAGCGCGACACAACCGTTAGACCCAATAATACGTTTATGCACGTGAGCTTAGCTAGGTAATGTCACCATGACATCTTCTACATGTAGCGTTCAGGGATTTCTATTGGAGAAGCAGCTCCTCGTAGTAAACACTCTTAGGTTATAGGCTTTGGGTTTCTCAGGCAAGGACAATAATCAGCTGTGGATCTCCTGAAAGTTTGGATGTGTAATACTTTTATGTGTGTGAGTTATCAAAAGGTCCCTTGCGGACATCTAAAATAGCGAAGGCAGTTGTTGTTCAGTGCCTTGTCTCTCTTGCTTCCCGACTCCCAGTGCACACATTACAGTTTATAAACTTGTAACCCCACTTTAGGGAAAATGGCCTTTGAATGTTTTGATACACCTACTGGAGAGAGAGAGTGCTCTTCTTTGTCTACATTCATTCAGAATCATTCACACCTTCTTAAGCCTTAGCCCCACCCGTCTCTTTAAGGATTCACATGTGAGGCCATGTGCTAAACAGAGTGAGTAAGGTAGTGTAGTGTAGTAAACAACCAAAGATTTCAAGAATAAATGTGTTGAAAGTAGTAGCAAACATACACTTTATTTAGTCTTGGGCCTTTATCCTAATCTGACTTTGGTGCAGGTCATGTTGTTCTTCATATTACCGTCTCTGGTAAACACACACCTTATAAAATAAAATCTACGTTTATTTGTCACATGCACAGTATACAGAAGGTGTAAACGGTACAGTGAAATGGACACTTGCATATTTGCATAGTAGCAATATCAAAAATAGAAAGTGTCCAGATAAATACTGTATAAATATTTATTAGTTATTAGATGATTCTTAACCAGACACACGTGTCTAAATTGATGGGTCATGTTAAATAAATACTATAACTATCCCCCAGCCACATCTAGCTAAGTGGATGGGTCACTATTGTCCAGACATGTTCATGAAATACAATAGATGACCGTAATCACCCCAGACACACCGGGCTAACTTGATGGGTCATGTAATCATCTGGCGAAGTGGAGTCTTTTGTTTAGACATGTAGCTAGCTAGTTGGCTAAAGAATTCACCCAATGGTGCTTTCAAGACAAATGGGAACTTGGAAAAATATGAGGTCCAATCATAACGTCAATGATCTTCAGGTCGGAAAGTCGGGGCTCTAGAAAGATAGCCGAGTTCACGAGTCTGAATTCTGAGTTGGCTGACCGTTCAAAACGTATTTTCCCACTCTGTGCAATTTTTTTTCTGAGTACCCAGTTGTCTTGAACGCACTGAAGTCAGAAGTCTGGGATTTCCATGTTCCCAGTTCTTTTGAACGTGGCATAGCAATACAAACTGATTATCATAGCTAGCCACCATGAATCTTCAGGTAGCTAAAGCTAATCAACTAGGTTCAATGTTAGCTAGCCAGTTAACATTAGGCTATAACTAGCAATGCATATAGCTTTCTGAGATACAAATAATATTACTACACAGATCATACACATACATAGCAAGCCAGCCAGCTAACGTTAGCTAGCTAGTTAACAGTATACTTTAACTTGCAATGTAAAGTACTTCCTGACAAAATTAGAAACACATAATATCTGAAACGCTTCTCCCTTTCTGTCACAGATTCCATGGCTACCCTTAGCTTGAAGATGTAATCCGGAGACAGGTGTTTTATACAATAGCCTTCTGTGTTCTCTTTTCGACTCCTTCAGTATATTTGCAATCAAACACTAGAATGTTTCCAGCTCCTTAGCTATCATACTCTGCTTCCACCAGGCATTCCATTGATTTCAAAACTCGGTCAACTTCTTCTGTGACAACAACACTGTTTCCATCCCCGTCACTGTCATCAGAAGACTCTACGATGTCTGGTTCAATGAAAATGTGTTTACCTAAATCAGGGATTTCCTCTTTGTCTGATTCATTTTCCGAGTGGCACGATCGTCTTCCAGAAAGTAGTCCATCACAACGTTTTCCAACGGATCTTTGTCGATACGATAGCGCCTGTTAAATTCAGGGCAGCACTTTTGCAGTTCTTCATGATATCTTTAAAAAAGCTGATTAAAGAAAAGATTGTCTACACATACTGAGCAGCTCATGTTATAGACAGAAGCATGCTACATGGACAATCTGATCTCATCTCTCGGCATGTCCAGCCCATCTACTATCTCAGCCAATAATGGCTAGCTGGAAGGTTCCTGACTTTGTCCGTCGCTAAACCAACTAGGCTCGTAATTTAACAATTTTATTTGTATTTACAGATGGCATACAAGTGTGCTATTAAGGCACGTGAAAGTTAACATGTTCCAGAAGGTACTTCTGCCAAAAGAAAACACATTTTTTCAAAAAAATACGTGTTTACGTTCAAATGCCTCTCCTGTGATGTAGTGACATGCGACATATGCCTAGTTTCCTGAAACGAGTCAGAATTGAGTTCTCTCCTTTGCCAGGTTGTTATAACTGGTCTATAAAAATTCTCTCTCTTTTGTCAGGTTGTTGTTGGAAGCTTTATAATCTTCAAACTCACTGATGACTTTGTTGTGGTAGAAACACAGACCTATGATCCCAGCCAGTAGGAGAACACACAGCAGAGCCAGACACACTGCAGCAGCTCTGAAGGGTCTCATCCCTCCCCCCTCAGCCCATGTGCCTGTCATCGATGTCTATTTTTGTTTTTTATTTAAAAAAAAAAAATATATATATATATTTTACCCCTTTTTTCTCCCCAATTTCGTGGTATCCAATTGTTGTAGTAGCTACTATCTTGTCTCATTGCTACAACTCCCAACCCAATTGGGATGGTTTGGGATGAGTTGGACCGCAGAGTGAAGGAAAAGCAGCCAACAAGTGCTCAGCATATGAGGGATCCTTCAAGACTGTTGGAAAAGCATTCCAGGTGAAGCTGGTTGAGAGAATTCCAAGAGTGTACAAAGCTGTAATCAAGGCAAAGGGTGGCACTGTAAAGAATCTTAAATATATTTGGATTTGTTTAACACTTTTTCGGTAACTACATGATTCCATATGTGTTATTTAAGAATTTTGATGTCTTCACTATTATTCTACAATGTAGAAAATTTTAAAAAATAAAGATCAATTCTTGAATGAGCACGTGTGTCCAAAATTTTTACTGGTACTGTATATGGTTTCAGAAATGTGTTTACATAAAGAGTTGAGGTGATACTAACTGAGCGTCCCTCTCTTTTGGCATTGTAGTGTCAAAAACTCTTCGTAGCTGTGTTGTGACTTTTTGAGATACTGTATGTTTCTAATCACCCCCCCTCTCTCTGGTCTCTACTTTGTTTGTCTCACAGTGGGAGGAGGTGAGCGGCTACGACGAGAACCTCAACACCATACGGACCTACCAGGTGTGCAACGTGTTCGAGCCCAGCCAGAACAACTGGCTCCTCACCACCTTCATCGACCGACGTGGAGCTCAGAGGATCTACGTGGAGATGCGCTTCACCGTGCGTGACTGCAGCTCCATCCCCAACGTTCCCGGCTCCTGTAAGGAGACCTTCAACCTCTACTACTACGAGACGGACTCGGTTATCGCCACCAAAGGAACCGCCTTCTGGATGGAAGCCCCCTACCTAAAGGTGGACACCATCGCGGCTGATGAGAGCTTCTCCCAGGTGGACTTCGGAGGACGGTTGATGAAGGTCAACACGGAGGTTCGGAGCTTTGGCCCACTGTCGAAGAACGGGTTCTACCTGGCGTTTCAGGACTATGGTGCCTGTATGTCGCTGCTCTCGGTCAGAGTGTTTTATAAGAAGTGCCCCAGTGTGGTGCAGAACTTTGCCATCTTCCCTGAGACCATGACAGGGGCTGAGAGCACCTCCCTGGTCATCGCTAGAGGGATCTGCATCCCGAATTCGGAGGAGGTGGACGTGCCCATAAAGCTGTACTGCAATGGAGATGGCGAGTGGATGGTTCCTATCGGGAGCTGCACCTGCAAGGCCGGGTTCGAGACTGATAACGGGAACGTCTGCCGAGGTAAGGAGAAAAAACTGTCCATAACCATATGAATGTTGTTTGTGTTAGTTTTACTGTCCATCACCATTCCCACAACCCAATGGAACCCGGGAACCTTGAAATAACCATATTTGGTTTGCTGTGGAATCAATTTCCATGGATTTATTCTGAATGTGTAGCCGTTTCCAGTTTGGGAATTTGATTTGTGTTGAACCTCAGTCCCAGACACGAGAGTTGTAAACAATTAATTGTCTTTCGTATTTTAACACTTCACCATGACTGAAGACTTGCAGTCGATCTAATCACACAGGTTCTACGGGAATTGTTCTATTTTAGGTGAGGTAGGTGCATAAGAAGACATCATCTTATTCTTTATTGTAACAGGCCACTGCCGATTACATAGCTTTCTTTCCTGACAATGCTTTGTTGAGCGTGCAGTATTGACTGTGTTTCATATATTTTGCAGAATGCGGTGCACTGTAGTTCTCCGTTGACTACATACATCTCAAGCATGATAGAGAGGCACATTATCATTGTTTCCTAATCTGTTGAGATGGCGAGGGCTGCTGCACTACAGATGCCGAGTGATGTACGGTGGTGTATCATTCAATAATGGAGAGCCGCATGTTTGATTTTCCAAACCCAATAACAGACATCCAGGCTACAGTGTGTAAGGCTTGGTAGATGAAGGACTGGGTCTGCGTTGCACAAAAAGTAATGTGTTGTGGTAGTGAGCTACTGTAGGGAATCTTATTTTTCTGCTTTCCTTATTTTTCAAATATTTGGTGGTAAAAGTTACCTGACATAACCTCTGGCTTTGGCTCTCTCCCACACACTCTCTCGGTCTCTTTCAAATCAAATCGAAGTGTATTAGTCGCGTACACAGATTTGCAGGTGTTATAGCACGTGCAGCACAATGCTTGTGTTACCAGCTCCAACAGTACACAAGAATGTCATGCAAATACACAAATAATAAAACAAATCTAAAGAAGAAATCAAGGAATGACAGAACAAGTGCCAGAATCCAGAATATAAATACATGGTATGTATAGACCAGTGGCGGTCAGTGCCATTTAAGATGAGGGAGGATGATCTGTTTTTTCATGAGCATGGCCTTATTTCTATTTCAGCATATTGGACGACTGTCATTCAAATTCCATTCACCCACTTCAATGTAACAGCAATAGGTTTAGGCTACTAAATGATACCTTCATTTTCCCTATACCCATAATGAGGTTGCTACAAGCTAGCTTATGAATGAAAGTTTACAACGTAGGTGCACACGTCGAGAGAAAATGTTTGTGACAGACAGTGACACGTGGACAGACAGGGACACATTCAGTACCACCTTGCACAGTCTTGCCTGCATCTAGCTGATCTCATTACTACAACAGTTGCAAACGAGAGTTTCTATTGGACAAATTAATGTATTTTTACCCCCATTTCGTTTGCTTCTGTTTAAGAAACGTTTTTCAACAGAATCTGTGGAATGAATACACCCCTGATCACGCATAAACACAATTCACTTTCATAGAAGCCACATTGTACTCATTCTAGCCTCTAGGCGCTCTCCTCCTCTCACCTTTTCCCTTCGTTTGTGGACTTCAATGAACAACACATCAGCTGTATGTGACCAGGCAAAAAAAAATCTCCAAGCCAAACATGTCATAATTGCTACATCGTTGTCCCCATATTAGCTAAGGTAACGTCCTAGTCAGCATAGCTAATAGAACTAATGCGTTAGTAAACCCGCTACAATCATCAAGTAACGTTACAGTGTGCAGTCAGTAAGCAGTTTAGCAGTTACACCTGGCGGGCAGCGGTGGCAATAAATCAATAAAACCAAAAGCTTACCTTGACTTGGAAGAGTTCAGCTAGCTAACATAGCATCCCTCTGTTTGAGCCGGGTGTTTGAGTAACTAAACTAGCCAGCTAGCTAACATAGCATCCCTCTGTTTGAGCCAGGTGTTTGAGTAACTAAACTAGCCAGCTAGCTAACATAGCATCCCTCTGTTTGAGCCAGGTGTTTGAGTAACTAAACTAGCCAGCTAGCTAACATAGCATCCCTCTGTTTGAGCCGGGTGTTTGAGTGGACAACAACATGTCAGTTCATTCTGCAAGAGCTCTGATAGGTTGGAGGCCGTCCTACAGAAGTTGTCATATTTACGGTGTAAGTTTATGGAAGGGGGTGAGAACCAAGAGCCTCCTCAGTTTTCTATTGAAGGCAACGTGCCAAGAAGAGGACGGAAGCTAGCTGTCCTCCGACTACACCATGGTGCTACCCTAGAGAGTGTTGTTGAAGCTAATGTAGAACTTAATTGAAAAAGGGTGTGTTCTAATCAATTATTTGGTGACGTGAATATATTTAATATAGTTTTATCTATAAAGGATAACTTTGCCGATGTTTGAGGAGGATGGTTTACCCTTTCCTGCTCTGAGGAGCCTCCACTGGTATAGACAGTATATAATTTGTAAAGGAAATCGAATGTACAGTAGTAGGTATATTAGGACGTCTCTCTCTCTCTCTCTCTCTCACACACGCACGCACGCACACACACACACACACACACACACACACACACACACACACACACACACACACACACACAAGTATAAAATTAGTTCAAGGTCTCTGATGATAATATGGTGTGCTCAGCCCTCCCAATACAGTGCCTTATTGGGTCCCTCTGGAGGTGTGAGGGAGAATGTGTGGAGCGGAGATAAGATTGATTGACGCCCATCTGCTACGATCAATACATAGATATGAGGGCAGTGTGTGTGTGTGGGCGTGCGCCTGCCTTTGTACTGTACATTGCTGTCTCCTGCTCTACACACAGTCCTTGGCCAAGTAAAAGATGACTTTGATTTGCTTGAACTTGAACAACTGATACGGGATCAAATATGTCATAATTTCACTAATGGTGAAGGTTATAGTTCCGTTAAAAGATAATCAGATCCTAGATCTGTGGTGAAAGGCAACTTCTGCCTCCAGTGTTTTGATCCTATTTAAAATGTACCTAGATCAGATCCAACCCCAGGCAAGGTCCCTCTTATCAATACAGATGCTGTGATTATGAACTGTGCTGAGAACGACTGTGTAGTCACACAGTTTTACTCTCTGAAAAGAACTCAGAAGAGCAGCTCTTCCTCCAGACACAAAGTTACTCTGACAACATTGTGCTGAGTGGTGATGAAGCCTGTCAAAACAACTATTCAAAAACAGGGTTCAGATCAACAGTGTGAATGAATACGGCTTTTAAACATAGTAGGGTGGATAACAATGCTTTGAATACACACACCGCAGACGCACACCTCCAGCTATCGCTCTACCATCTCCCCGTTCCTTATATCTCCTTCCTCTTCCATATCTGTCTCTGTTTCTGCTATATCCTCTTCTTTCAAGACAGTTAAAAGAAAGGCCTATGCACTTGAGCAGAACTAAGGATGCAGATAGAGACAGTGATGTCCAAAGCCTCTCCATCAGTTTGTCTTAACAGACTGAGATGAAATGGGTGAGAATAACAACACAAGCCATCTGTATTAGGATTGTGCTATACACAGAGCAAATCTCATTGGCTTGGACAGATATACTGTACTGAATAGATTCCCTTTCCATTGCTACCTCTCTCTCTCTCTGTACCTTTCTCTCTCTCCCTCTCCATCTCTCCCTCTCTACTGTTTTTCCTCTAATCCTGAGAGTAATTGGAGCATAGGTGCCCTGTTGTTTTTGGAGGAGGTATGGGGGTTGTTTGCAGGGGGTTTCACACGCACGCACGCACACACACACACACACACACACACACACACACACACACACACACACACACACACACACACACACACACACACACACACACACACACACACACACACACTCCCAATCACCACACCTCGGTAGGCAGGCATTACAAAGCCCCTTTAAACGGAAGAGGCAACGTGGGCTACCGCTAATTCTCACAATCCCCCTGACTCCCTTCTTCTAAGTGGCCTCAAAAATTAGACTTCCTGCCGAGCTGTCTCTCAGAATCTCTCTCTATCTCTCGCTCTCTTTGCATGTCTTTCTCACTTTCTCTCTCACACTCGCTCTGCCTTTGTATTTGTCTCTCTATCGCTCTCTCTATCCTTTTTTTGCCCTCTCTCTTTCTCCCTGTCTCTTTCTGTCTTTTTCTCTGCTCTCTCTCTCTCTCTCTCTCTCTCTCTCTCTCTCTCTCTGATTTAAAAGCACAAACTGTGGGAGGTATGAAAAACAGGACCCAGGTGACTAGAGGAAGGATAATATAGGAGTGTTCATTATAGAAGGAGCGTAGACTTGGGCGGTATAAGATTGTCATACCCTCATACCGACCTTGTGCCATACCAGGATGTTCGGAATTACCAGCACTGAACATGTGCTATGAAGAATAGCAATGCTAACAAGTAGGTAAAATCCCGTAGCTAACTAAATGCTAAGGAGCACATTGGAAACATTGTATACAGTCACGGACCTAAAGTATTTGCAGGACAGATTTCCCAGCTCATAAAGTTATACACGTAACTAAAATATGCTACTCACAGTTAGCTGCACGCACAAAACAACTATTAGACTGCAAGGCTCCAGGGGGGATTCTCTGCTGTTATCAAGAGAAGCTGGATTTTGGAGAGAGAGAGAGAGAGAGAGAGAGAGAGAGAGAGAGAGAGAGAGAGAGAGAGGCAAACAGTCTGTTGGTCATACTGATATCCATCTGGAGACAGATAGCGTGACTAAAACTATTCTTTGAACAAAGAGAGAGCAGAAGTGGTACACAGACACACAAACACACGCAGATGCCGTGACTGTAAAGTAGTCTAAGCACTCTGAATGCTCTCCATCTCCCCTAATAACCCAGTCTCTGAGGTTTAAAATAGAGGGTTGCCCATCTCCAGTGTGAGTCTCTGTAATGACTCAAACGAGAGGCAATCCCTGCCTTTTATTTTCCACACAATCTACTTTCATGGATCTTGTAATCCGTTATTTAAACAGGGAAATGTGATCTTAAAGTGCTTGCAGAAGCCGAGCAGTTTGAGCAGCCAATCAATTAGAGGTCAGTGAAACAAGATGGCCTCCGAATGGAGCCTGATGTAATTGCCCATTAGAGATGACGAAAAAGGAACAAAAAGAATATGAGAGCATGCAATTTCATGCTGAAATAATTCCCCTCGTTGAGGGAAGCACTGAGAAGGTAGAGAGGGAAAGGAGGACTGGGAGGGAGAGGAGGGCTGGGAGGGAAAGGTAGGGTGTATGCTGAATGCAGAATGGGTATTCATAGACGGAAGCTTGTCGATTGTGAAGGGTGTGTTTTGTGGGAAGTGGAGTGGATTATTTCAGCGTGTGTGCATTAGAGCTGGGCGATACATTAACAGTATGGCTGTCGTCGACTAAAACAAAATCTTGAAAGACCGAAAGTTGTCTGTTCTTTCGACCAATCGATTGCTCAAACGTGTATTTTTCCATATATAGACACACCCTAGGTGTTTTAATAAAATCAACTATATGCATTGGTCTTGTTTGATGCGTTAAGCTTACGGTTGAATGCCTCAAGAGGGGGCCAGAGATCTAGATAACCAGAAGAAGAAAAACGTAACCTGACCCAACTATTGTCCTCCTGCTCCTGCAGGCTTTTGCAGATTCTGCCATCACTCATCTGAAGTTGCCGGTAATAGAATACATGAGGAGACGTTTCCACTGGATCAGAACATTTTTCCCTTCCACACTGAATGGTCATAGAAAGTTCAAGAGAGCTGGAAAAAATGTTCAAATACATTGATCAACTATTGTAATTCTCAATGGATGTAAAAACAGACTTTGTTTGCTGGCTGTTTGAGGTGAAGAAAACATTACTCCACAGGTCATTAGTGGTGGTGTGTTAAGCCAATCAGAAATACTATCAGATCCCCAAATGGGCACATTTATATTCCTACATTTGCGTGCAGGTCATGTAGCATATAGACCTATTTCTATGCCTGCTCATCCTTACTCAACATCGACAGGAGCGCCTCAAATAAAAGACAATGACTAACTTGACAGAGCAGGTAAATGGAATTAAGTTTCTCACAAGTGTAGCATGTGTTGTGCACTCCGCAAACAATGTTTCCACTCTGACAATGAGGACAGGAAGAATGGAATAATAATATTGAATGCCTTAAAAGAAATGACCATAACCAGGCGGTGATGCTCTCGTTGGTGCAGCTGTAGAACTTTTTGAGGATCTGAGGACCCATGCCAAACCTTTTGAGTCTCCTGAGGGGAGTGCACCAGTACCTCCTGCAGCAAAGCACCCCCACAACATGATGCTGCCACCCATGATGCTGCCACATGATGCTTCACGGCTGGGATGGTTTTCTTTGGCTTGCAAGCCTCCCCCTTTGTCCTCCAAACATATAGATTGTCATTATGGCCAAACAGTTCTATTGTTGTTTCATCAAACGAGGGGACATTTCTCCAAAAAGTATGATCTTTGTACCCATGTGCAGTTGCAAACTGTATTCTGGCTTTTTTATGGCGGTTTTTGGAGCAGTGGCTTCTTCCTTGCTGAGCGGCCTTTCAGGTTATGTCGAAATAGGACTCGTTTTTACTGTGGATATAGATACTTTTGTACCTGTTTCCTCCAGCATCTTCACAAGGTCCTTTGTTGTTGTTCTGGGATTGATTTGCACTTTTCGCACCAAAGTACGTTCATCTCTAGGAGACAGAATGCATCTCCTTCCTGAGCGGTATGACAGCCGTGTGGTCCCATGTTGTTTATACTTGCGTATTATTGTTTGTACAGATGAATGTGGTACCTTCAGGTGTTTGGAAATTGCTCCCAAGGACGAACCAGACTTGTGGAGGTCTACAATTATTTTTCTGAAGTTTTGGCTGATTTCTTTTTATTTTCCCATGAGGCACTGAGTTTGAAGGTAGGCCTTGAAAGATATCCACAGGTACACCTCCAATTGACTCAAATGATTTCAATTAGCCTCTAGAATTTTCCTAGCTGTTTAAAGGCACAGTCAACTTAATGTATGTAAACTGTAAGTTTGTAATGTATGTAAGTGAAATAACTTGTCTGTAAACAATTGTTGGAACATTTTATTTTATTGTGTCATGCACAAATTAGATATCCTAACCAACTTGGCAAAACTATAGGTTGTTTACAAGAAATTTGAGGAGAAGTTGAAAAATGACTCCAACCTAAGTGTATGTAAACCTTCGACTTCAACTGTACTTTCCTGCAACCTGCCTCACCCAGTATGGTATAGATCTGCTATTTTATTCCTTATAACTGAAACTTCTATCAGGAGCTAGCCAGCTAACTAGCTACTAGTCGTTGTTAGCCACGGAATCTAGCCACGGAATCTATTCTACCGCGCCAAGAAACCCTCTCCTTGTATTCTCTGGCCTAAACGCACTAGACGACCAGTTCTTATAGCCTTTAGCCGTACCCTTATCCTACTCTTCCTCTGTTCCTCTGGTGATGTAGTGGTTAACGCAGGTCCTGTAGCCCCCAGTTCCAGTCCTATTCGCCAGGCGCTATCATTTGTTGACTTCTGTAACCGTAAAAGCCTTGGTTTCATGCATGTTAGCATCAGAAGCCTCCTCCCTAAGTTTGTTTTATTCACTGCTTTAGCACACTCTGCCAACCCTGATGTTCTAGCTGTGTCTGAATCCTGGCTTAGGAAGGCCACCAAAAATTCTACAACATTTTCCGCCAAGATAGAACTGCCGAAGGGGGTGGAGTTGCAATCTGCTGCAGAGATAGCCTACGGAGTTCTGTCTTACTATCCTATCTGTGTCCAAACAATTTGAGCTTCTACTTTTAAAAATCCACCTTTTCAGAAATAAGTCTCTCACTGTTGCCACTTGTTACAGACCCCCCTCAGCCCCCAGCTCTGCCCTGTACACCATATGTGAATTAAATGCCCCCCATTTATCTTCAGAATTTATACTGTTTGTTGACCTAAATAGGGATATGCTTAACACCGTCCTACAATCTAAACTAGATTCCCTCAATCTCACCCAAAATATCATGGAACCTACCAGGTATAACCCCAAATCCGTAAACACGGGCACCCTCATAGATATCATCCTGACCAACCTGCTCTCTAAATACATCTCTGCTGTCTTCAACCAGGACCTCAGCGATCACTGCCTCATTGCCTGCGTCAGTAATGGGTACGCGGTCAAACTTCCACCCCTCATCACTGTCAAACGCTCCCTGAAACACTTCAGCGAGCAGGCCTAATCGACCTGGCCCGAGTATCCTGGAAGGATATTGACCTCATTCTGTCAGTAGAAGATGCTGGGTTATTCTTTAAAAGTGCTTTCCTCACCATCTTAAATAAGCATGCTCCATTGAAAAATGTAGAACCAGGAACATATATAGCCCTTGGTTCTCTCCAGACCTGACTGCCCTTGACCAGCACAAAAACATCCTGTGGCTTAGTGCATTAGCATCGAATAGCCCGCCCGATACGCAACTTTTCAGGGAAGTTAGGATCCAATATACACAGGCAGTTAAGAAAGCGAAGGCTAGCTTTTTCAAACAGAAATGTGCATCCTGTAGCACAAATTCCAAAACATTCTGGGACACTGTAAAGTCCATGGAGAATAAGAGCACCTCCTAACAGCTTCCCACTGCACTGAGGCTAGGAAAAACCGCCACCACCGACAAATCAACGATAATTGAGAATTTCAATAAACATTTTTTCACGGCCGGGCCATGCTTTCCACCTGGCTACCCCTACACCGGTCAACACCTCTGCACCCCCCACAGCAATTTGCCCAAGCCTCTCCAATTTCTCCTTCACCAAAATCCAGAGAGCTGATGTTCCGAAAGAGCTGCAAAACCTGGACCCCTACAAATCAGCCGGCTAGACAATCTGGACACTCTTTTTAATATTATTATTCTGACTTAGAATATATGGACAACTACAAATACCTAGGTGTCCTCTCCTTCCAGTCTCACAATAAGTATCTCCAATCCAAAATTAAATCTAGAATCGGCTTCCTATTTCGCAACAAAGTATCCTTCACTCATGCTGCCAAACAGACCCTCGTAAAACTGACTATCCTACCGGTCCTTGACTTCACCGATGTCATTTACAAAATAGCCTCCAAAACTCTACTCAGTAAATTGGATGCAGTTTATCACAGTGTCATCCGTTTTGTCACCAAAGCCCCATATACTACCCACCACTGCGACCTGTATGCTCTCGTTGGCTGGCCCTCGCTTCAAAGGTTGGCTATTTTGAAGAATCTCAAATATAAAATATATTTTGATTTGTTTAATTAACACTTTTTTTGTTACTACATGATTCCATGTGTTATTTCATAGTTTTGATGTCTTCACTATTAATCTTCAATGTAGAAAATAATTAACATAAAGAAAAACCCTTGAATGAGTAGGTGTGTCCACATTTTTGACTGGTACTGTATATATACTGTAAATATTTGTTACTGCTCGACTAAACCAATCTTGATCGACCAACAGCCGAACGACCAAACAATCGACCAGTCGACTAATTGGGGTCACCCCTAATATACTGAATTAATTAGATAAGTTCAAAGGTAAGTTTAAATTATCCTTTAAACTACTACTACGCATTTGATGGTTGTAGCCATTAATTGTCCCATTACCAATCACCCATATTAGCAAACGCATTTCATTTCAAACTTCTAGTGATTAGAGCGTTGGGCCAGTAACCAAAAGGTTGCTAGATCGAATCCCCGAGCTGACAAGGTAAAAATCTGTCGTTCTGGCCCTGAGCAAGGCAGTTAACCCACTATTCCCTGGGCGCCGAAGATATGGATGTCTATTAAGGCAGCCCCTCGCACCTCTCTGATTCAGAGGGGTTCGGTTAAATGCGGAAGACACATTTCAGTTGAAGGCATTGTTGTACAACTGACTAGGTTTCTCCCAGCAAAATGCCCACGATAAGTGGTCGGTATGGTCGGTGTTGAGCATTTTCACTTTATTGTCCCAGCTCTAGTCTGCACATACAGTTGAAGTCGGAAGTTTATCCCCATCTTGGGTCCGGGAGCGTAATCATCGCCTGACACTAATTAGCATAACGCAACGGACATAAATCTTCCTAGAAAATCATCCTATTCATGAAAATCACAAGTGAAATAATATTGGAACACAGCTTAGCCTTTTGTTAATCACCCTGTCATCTCAGATTTTCAAAATATGCTTTACAGCCAAAGCTAGACAAGCATTTGTGTAAGTTTATCGATAGCCTAGCATAGCATTATGCCTTGCTAGCAGCAGGCAACCTTGTAACGAAAATCAGAAAGGCAATCAAATTAAATCGTTTACCTTTGATGAACTTCGGATGTTTTCACTCACGAGACTCCCAGGTAGATAGCCAAAGTTCATTTTTTCCCAAAATATTATTTTTGTAGGCAAAATAGCTCCGTTTGTTCTTCACGTTTGGCTGAGAAATCGCCCGGAAATTGCAGTCACGAAAACGGCGAACAAATATTCCAAATTAGCTCCATAATATCGACAGAAACATGGCAAACGTTGTTTATAATCAATCATCAAGGTGATTTTCAAATATCTATTCGATAATATATCCGTTGGGACAATTAGTTTTTCAGTAGGAACGATTGGAGTAATGGCTACCTCTGTATTTTACGCGAGAGTCACCCTGGGAGCCATCAGGTGACCACTTACGCAATGTAGCCGCCTACAGCTATTCTTCAACATAAATGCGTAAAACTACGTCACAATGCTGTAGACACCTTGGGGAATACGTAGAATGCGTAAGCTGGTTGATAGCACATTCACAGCTCAATAGGGACTCATTGGAACGCAGCGCTTTCAAAATATGGGGCACTTCCGAATTTGATTTTTCTCAGGCTTTCGCCTGCAACATCAGTTCTGTTATACTCACAGACAATATCTTTACAGTTTTGGAAACGTTAGAGTGTTTTCTATCCAAAGCTGTCAATTACATGCATATTCTAACATTTTGTCCTGACAAAATATCCCGTTTAACCTTTCTGATCTCCCCATCCCGGATCCGGGATCGTGAATACAGACTCAAGCTCATTACCATAACGCAACGTTAACTATTCATGAAAATCGCAAATGAAATGAAATAAATATGCTAGCTCTCAAGCTTAGCCTTTTGTTAACAACACTGTCATCTCAGATTTTCAAAATATGCTTCTCAACCATTGCAAAACAAGCATTTGTGTAACAGTATTGATGGCTAACGTAGCATTTAGCATTAGCATTCAGCTGGCAACATTTACACAAAAAAACAGAAAAGCATTCAAATAAAATAATTTACCTTTGAAGAACTCTCAGATAGCAAATGTTCAGTTTTTCCTGAAAGATTATTTGTTTAGGACAAATCGCTCCGTTTTCTGCGTCACGTTTAGCTATGAAAAAAACCCCTGTATCCAGGATTGTGTAAATCTATCAGCAAGCTCATTAGCATAACACAACGTTAACTATTCATGAAAATCGCAAATGAAATGAAATAAATATGCCATATCTCAAGCTTAGCCTTTTGTAAACAACACTGTCATCTCAGATTTTCAAAATATGCTTCTCAACCATAGGAAAACAATCATTTGTGTAAAAGTAGCTAGCTAGCGTTAGCATTTAGCGTTAGCATTTAGCGTTAGCATTAGCGTTAGCATCCAGCACGCAACATTTCAACAAAAACATAAAAGCCTTCAAATAAAATCATTTACCTTTGAAGAACTTCTGATGTTTTCAATGAGGATACTCTCAGTTAGATAGCAGATGCTCAGTTTTTCCAAAAAGATTCTTTGTGTATTAGAAATAGCTCCGTTTTATACATCACATTTGGCTACCAAAAAAAATCCGAAAATTCAGTCCTCAAAACGCGAACTTTTTTCCAAATTAACTCCATAATATCGACTGAAAACATGGCAAACGTTGTTTAGAATCAATCATCAAGGTGTTTTTCACATATCTCTTCATTGACACATCGTTCTTGGACACATGGTTTCTCCCCTATATCAAATGGAAAAGTACGAGCAGCTGGCAATTGCGCACCGAATTCCACGCAGGACACCAGGCGGACACTTGGAAAATGTAGTCTCTTATGGTCAATCTTCCAATGATATGCCTACAAATACGTCACAATGCTGCTAAGACCAGAAAGTGTAGGCTCATTCCTTGCGCAATCACAGCCATATAAGGAGACAATGGAAAACAGAGCTTCAGAAATTCTGCTAATTCCTGGTTGATGCATCATCTTGGTTTCGCCGGTAGAATGAGTTCTGGGGCATTTACAGACAAAATCTTTGCAGATTCTGAAACTTCAGAGTGTTTTCTTTCCAAAAACTGTCAAGAATATGCATAGTCGAGCATCTTTTCGTGACAAAATATCGCGCTTAAAACGGGAACGTTTTTTATCCAAAAATGAAATAGCGCCCCTAGAGATCTAACAGGTTAAAACGGGAACGTTTTTTTTTTCAAAAATGAAAATACTGCCCCTAGAGTCGCAACAGGTTAAAACTCATTTTTCAACCACTCCACACATTTCTTGTTAACAAACTATAGTTTGGCAAGTCAGGTATGACATCTACTTCATGCATGACACAAGTAATTTTTCAACAATTGTTTACAGACAGATTATTTCACTTATAATTCACTGTATTACAATTCCAGTGGGTCAGAAGTTTACATACACTAAGTTGACTGTACCTTGAAACAGCTTGGAAAATTCCAGAAAATGATGTCATGGCTTTAGAAGCTTCTGATAGGCTAGTTGACATCATTTGAGTCAATTGGAGGTGTACCTGTGGATGTATTTCAAGGCCTACCTTCAAACTCAGTGCCTCTTTGCTTGGCATTATGGGAAAATCAAAAGAAATTAACCAAGACCTCAAGAACCACAAGTCTGGTTCATCCTTGGGAGCAATTTCCTAACGCCTGAAGGTACCACGTTCATCTGTACAAACAATAGTACGCAAGTATAAGCACCATGGGACCACGCAGCCGTCATACCGCTCAGGAAGGAGACGCATTCTGTCTCCTAGAGATGAACGTACTTTAGTGCGAAAAGTGGAAATGAATCCCAGAACAAGGACCTTGTGCAGATAATGGAGGAAACAGGTACAAAAGTATCTATATCCACAGTAAAACAAGTCCTATATCAACATAACCTGAAAGGCCACTCAGCAAGGAAGAAGCCACTGCTCCAGACTATGGTTTGCAACTGCACATTTTTTTGTTGCCTTTATTTAACTAGGCAAGTCAGTTAAGCACAAATTCTTATTTTCAATGGCGGCCTTGGAACAGTGGGTTAACTTCCTGTTCAGGGGCAGAATGACAGATTTGTGCCTTGTCAGCTCGGGGACTTGAACTTGCAACCTTCCGGTTGCTAGTCCAACGCTTTAACCACTAAGCTACCCTACCACCCCACATGGGGACAAAGATCGTACTTTTTGGAGAAATGTCCTCTGGTTGAATAAAACAAAAATAGAACTGTTTGGCCATAATGACCATCGTTTTGTTTGGAGGAAAAAGGGGGAGGCTTGTAAGCCGAAGAACATCGCAGCCGTGAAGCACGGGGGTGCTTTGCTGCAGGAGGGACTGGTGCATTTTGCAAAATAGATGGCATCATAAGGATGGAAAATTTGTAGATATATTTAAGCAACATCTGAAGACATCAGTCAGGAAGTTAAAGCTTTGGTCGTAAATGGGTCTTCCAAATGGACAATGACCCCAAGCATACTTCCAAAGTTGTGGCAGGACAACAAAGTCAAGGTATTGGAGTGGCCATCACAAAGCCCTGACCTCAATCCTATAGAAAATGTGTGGGCAGAACTGAAAAAGCATGCGTGAGCAAGGAGGCCTACAAACCTGACTCAGTTACACCAGCTCTGTCAGAAGGAACGGTCCAAAATTCACCCAACGTTTTGTGGGAAGCTTGTGGAAGGCTACCCAAAACATTTGACCCCAGTTAAACAATTGAAAGGCAATGCTACCAAATACAAATTGAGTGTATGTAAACTTCTGACACACTGGGATTGTGATGAAAGAAATATAAGCTGAAATAAATCATTCTCTCTACTATTATTCTGACATTTCACATTCTTAAAATAAAGTGGGGATCCTAACTGACCTAAGACAGGGAATTTTTACTCGGATTAAATGTCAGGAATTGTGAAAAACGGAGTTTAAATGTATTTGGGTAAGGTGTATGTAAACTTCCGACTTCAACTGTATGTGTGTGCTGAAACAGGTCACCCTTCTCCCCAGTTTTAGTAAGTGACTGTAGGCAGACGTGAGGTCCAGTACCCTTCTGTAACCAGCCTGTATGTAGCCAGCCATAACTCTGACAGCTCCCATTTGGGACTCAGGGTGGGCTTTCTCTCTGCTACACACACATCCTCACCTCCCTTTGCCTCGCCTCTCAGCTGCGTTTGCAATCTGCTAAATATTTGATGGCCTCCTTGTTGAAGTGAACAAAGATGCCTTTTTGAAACGCACCCTCAACTCACTAGAGTAAAGCTCATGTTTTATTCCCTGCTGTAGTTGTAGGTGTGTGTTTTTTTTTGGGGGGGGGGGGGGGGGGGGGGGGGGGGGGGGGGGGTTACTGTTGCAGTTTGTGTGAGGGATATTCTCTGAAGTAGTTGTTAGTGTGTTTTCCAGCGAGAAAGAGGTCCATGATTTGGTTATGTGGTCATTGCTGCGACCTTCAACTGGTGTTGACCTCCAACTGGTGTTGACCACCAACTGTTTTACCATTTCCAACTGATTGACCCATGTGCTCTTGAGTTTGCATACAATCCATTAGTGTTTTGTAATTGAATATGTGGTTACGAAATAGCTGTATGTGTTCAGAATAATTATCACACTTGGTATACAGAGAGTCAGAAGTTCAATTTTTATTCAGCTATAACTGATCTGACATCCAATGGCTTCATTGAAGCAGATGTCAATATCATGTGCATAGTTAAAACATTTTTTATAGCACTTACTTCCTGATGACAAGATCATAGATTACTGTTTAAAAATGTACAGCATGTGTATCCCGCATAGTTGATATCCACTACATGACCAAAAGTATCTTGACCCCTACTCATTGAACATCTCATTCCAAAATCATGGGCATTAATATGGAGTTGGTCTCCCCCATTTGCTGCTGTAACAGCCTCCACACCTCTGAGAAGTATTTCCGCTAGAAGTTGGAACATTGCTGCGGGGGACTTGCTTCCATTCAGCCACAAGAGCATTAGTGAGGTCGGGCACTGATGTTGGCCGGTTAAGCCCGGCTGATGGGGTTGAGGTGAGGGCTCTACGCAGGCCAGTCAAGTTCTTCCACACCAATCTTGATAAGGCATTTTGGTATGGATCTCGCTTTGTGCATGAGGGCATTGACATGCTGAAATGGGAAAGGGCCTTCCACAAACTGTTGCCACAAAGTTGGAACACAAGAATGTTATTATGTACTGTAGCCTTAAGATTTCCCTAACCTGGAACCAAGGGGCCTAGTCCGAACCAGTTGGCCTTATGCATTGCGGTAGCATTCTCCTGGCATCCCCACTCCAGCCGATGCTTAGCATTGCAAATGGTGATCTTAGGCTTGCGTGCTGCTGATGGAAACCCATTTCACGACGCTCCCGACGAACAATTATTATGCTGATGTTGCTTCCAGAGGCAGTTTGGAACTCGGTAGTGAGTGTTGCAACCGAGGACAGACGATTTTTATGCGCTACACGCTTCACTACTCTGGGGTCCCGTTCATAAGCTTGTGTGGCCTACCACTTCACGGCTGAGCCGTTGTTGCTCCAAGACATTTCCATTTCACAATAAGGAGCACTTATAGTTGACAAGGGCAGCTCTAGTAGGGCAGACATTTGACGAACTGACTTGCTGGAAAGCTGTTGCCCTTTGAACGTGCCATGTTGAAAATCTCTGAGCTCTTCAGGAAGGCCGCTCTACTGCTAATGTTTGTCTATGGAGATTGCATGGCGCGGTGCTCGATTTTATACACCCGTCAGCAACGGGTGAGGCTGAAACAGCAGAATTCACAAATTTGAAGGGGTGTCCACATATTACTGTATATAAGTGTATGTTTCAGATGTGGCCCCTGAATAACGCTTGCGGCGTGATATTTGGATATGGGCAAGGAAATTATTTTGAAATTTGATAAGAAGCTTCAAAGAAATGTCTCCAAAATGCCTTCTTTTCAATTTGTGTTCACAAAGTGGTGGGTAGGCAGACACATTGGTATTGTGGACTCAACTCTTCCTGATAGACTGCTCCCTGTCTACCAGTGGTTATGTCGAAAACAGCATACGATTGATACACTCCCTTCCGTATTTATTTGTGTTCATTTGAATCTATAAATGTGTTCATTTGAATCTATACTACAGCATTTTGGATTTGAGATCAAATGTTTCATATGAAGTAACAAAGACTGAATGTAATCTTTTATTTGAGGGTGTTTTCATGCATACAGTATCTGTTTTACCATTTAGAAATGAAAGCAGTATGTATCTACTCCCCCCTAACCCTAACTCTCCAAGTACTTGGACAAATTTACTTATAGTGTATTAAAGTAGTCAAAGTTTGGTATCTGGTCCCATATTGCTAGCACACAATGACTACATCAAGCTTGTGACTACACATGTATTGGATGCATTTGCAATTTGTTTTTGTTGTCTTTCGGATGATGTTTTTTTTTCCCCCCGATAGGAAATGAATGGTGAGTATTGTATTGTGTCATTTTGGAGTACTTTTTATTGTAAATAAGAACATACGTTTGTATATACGGTATAGTGTAGGTCGAGTGAATATTCAGGGGAAATAAGGCTATGTAAAATAGACCAAATAAAAGTCCATCTGTCGAAAGAAAAGTCCCCATATTAGGTGCAGGGTGCAAGGCTAAGAGACACACTTTTTGTTGTTGTGGTAAAGCAGACTTTCTACACCGTTGATTTATTGTGGTCTGGAGTCAATAAAGAGGCCTGTCTGACTTTATGAGCCTCTGTGCTGTGGTTTTTATTCTTTTGTAATTGGTTAACGGTGCTGAAAGCTTATTGCTGTTCTTGTTCCTTTTGTGTGACGACCCATTCCTATTCAAAGCACATTGCAGAGCTGAGGCTGGGCCCCACAGGGGACTTGGGCCTGTAATGGACAGGGATGGGAAGACACTGACGGCTGGGGGGATGTTTTCTCTATTGAAAATGCAGGCTGGACAGCTGGCTGATTTGACACTGTGTGACAGTATATAGTGTGGCTCTATTGAAGAGGTTGAGGGAGGAAAGTAAATGAACATCCGTCCATCCATCCGTGTATCTATCCATCCACTCCCGCATGCGTCCGTCCGTCCAGTCGTTTTCCCACTATTATGTGAATACCGGATATAGATAATGTGTATCCGCTGTTATTTTCCCTCTCTGTTCAGCATCGGCGGGCTCTTGACACATTGGCACATTAATATTACAAATATTCAAATAACTTTATTCAACGTTCGGTGGGCTGAGGCTGGCGACGGGAGATTCACGGACCATTGAGCGAGTGTGTCTCCGCAGGCCTAAGTACCGATTCATCATGGCTGCCTTATTCCTGTCTAATGGCTGCTATTATGGGCCTAAGCTGAGGGGAGAGAGGAGGAGAGGATGCGAGGCAGATGAGAGAGGAGGAGAGAATATGAGAGGAGAGGAGAACAGAGCAGAAGAGGGTAGAGGAGAGTAGAGGAGAGCAGAGGAGAACAGGAGAGAACATAGGAGAACAGAGGAGAGTAGGGGAGAACAGAGGAGAGTAGAGGAGAGCCGAGGAGAGTAGAGAGTGAGGAGGACAGAGGAGAGGAGAACAGAGGAGAATATAGGAGAACAGAGGAGAGTAGAGGAGAGTAGAGGAGAGAACAGAGGAGAGCAGAGGGGAACCTAGGAAAACAGAGGAGAGTAGAGGAGAAAAGGAGAGAGTAGAGGAGAGCAGAGGAGAACATGGGAAAGTAGAGGAGAACAGAGGAGCTTAGAGGAGAGGAGAACAGAGAAGCTTAGAGGAGAACAGAGGAGCTTAGATTAGAGGAGAACAGAGGAGCTTAGATTAGAGGAGAACAGAGGAGCTTAGAGTAGAGGAGAACAGAGGAGCTTAGAGGAGAGCAGAGGAGCTTAGATGAGAGGAGAGTAGAGGAGAACAAAGGAGCATAGAGGAGAGGAGAACAGAGGAGAGTAGAGGAGAGCAAAGGATCATAGAGGAGAGGAGAACAGAGGAGAGTAGAGGAGAACAAAGGATCGTAGAGGAGAGGAGAACAAAGGAGCTTAGAGGAGAGGAGAACAGAGGAGAGTAGAGGAGAACAAAGGCACGTAGAGGAGAGGAGAAAAAGGAGCGTAGAGGAGAGGAGAACAAAGGAGCGTAGAGGAGAGGAGAACGGAGGAGAGGAGAAAAAGGAGCGTAGAGGAGAGGAGAACAGAGGTGAGTAGAGTAGATCAGAGGAGAACAGAGGAGAGGAGAACAGAGGAGAGGAGAGTAGAGAAGAACAGAGGAGAGTAGAGGAGAGTAAAGGAGAACAGAGGAGAGGAGAGTAGAGCAGAACAGAGGAGAACACAGAAGCTTAGAGGAAGGGAGAACAGAGGAGGTTAGAGGAGAACAAAGGAGCGTAGAGGAGAGGAGAACAAAGGAGAGTAGAGGAGAACAGAGTAGAGGAGAACAGATGAGAGTAGAGGAGAGCAGAGCAGAGGAGAACAGAGGAGAGTAGAGGAGAACAGAGTAGAGGAGAACAAAGGAGAACAGAAGAGAGGAGAACAGAGGTGAGTAGAGGAGAACAGAGGAGAGGAGAGGAGAATAGAGGACAACAGAGGAGAATAGAGGAGAGGAGAACAGAGGAGAGGAGAGGAGAACAAAGGAGCATAGAGGAGAAGAGAACAGAGGAGAACAGAGGAGAGTGGAGGATAACAGAGGAGAGCAGAGTAGAGGAGAACAGATGAGAGTAGAGGAGAGCAGAGCAGAGGAGAACAGAGGAGAACAGAGGAGAGTAGAGGAGCACAGAGTAGAGGAGAACAAAGGAGAACAGAGGAGAGGAGAAAAGAGGAGAGGAGAAAAAGGAGCGTAGAGGAGAGGAGAACGGAGGAGAGGAGAAAAAGGAGCGTAGAGGAGAGGAGAACAGAGGTGAGTAGAGTAGATCAAAGGAGAACAGAGGAGAGGAGAACAGAGGAGAGGAGAGTAGAAAAGAACAGAGGAGAGTAGAGGAGGGTAGAGGAGAACAGAGGAGAGGAGAGTAGAGGAGAGTAGAGGAGAGGAGAGGAGAACAGAGGAGAGTAGAGCAGAACAGAGGAGAACACAGAAGCTTAGAGGAGAGGAGAACAGAGGAGCTTAGAGGAGAACAAAGGAGCGTAGAGGAGAGGAGAACAAAGAAGAGTAGAGGAGAACAGAGGAGAACAGAGTAGAGGAGAACAGATGAGAGTAGAGGAGAGCAGAGCAGATGAGAACAAAGGAGAACAGAGTAGAGGAGAACAGAGGTGAATAGAGGAGAACAGAGGAGAGGAGAGGAGAATAGAGGACAACAGAGGAGAATAGAGGAGAGGAGAACAGAGGAGAGGAAAGGAGATCAAAGGAGCATAGAGGAGAAGAGAACAGAGGAGAACAGAGGAGAGTGTAGGATAACAGAGGATAACAGAGGAGAGCAGAGGAGAACAGAGGAGAGCAGAAGAGAACAGAGGAGAGGAGAACAGATGAGAGTAGAGGAGAGCAGAGTAGAGGATAACAGAGGAGAACAGAGGAGAGGAGAACAGAGGAGAATAGAGGAGAACATAGGAGAATAGAGGAGAACAGAGGAGAGGAGAATAGAGGAGAGGAGAACGGAGGAGAGTGGATGATAACAGAGGAGAACAGAGGAGAGCAGAGGAGAACAGAGGGGAGTAGAGGAGAACAGATGAGAGGAGAACAGAGTAGAGGAGAACAGATGAGAGTAGAGGAGAGCAGAGGAGAACAGAGGAGAGTAGAGGAGAACAGAGTAGAGGAGAGCAGAGGAGAGGAGAACAGAGGAGAACAGAGGACAGGAGAACATAGGTGAGTAGAGGAGAACAGAGGAGAGGAGAATAGAGAAGAATAGAGGAGAGGAGAACAGAGGAGAGGAGAGGAGATCAAATGAGCGTGGAGAAGAAGAGAACATAGGAGAACAGAGGAGAGTGGAGGATAACAGAGTAGAGGAGAACAGAGGAGAGCAGAGGATAACAGAGGAGAGTAGAAGAGAACAGAGGAGAGTAGAAGAGAACAGAGGAGAGTAGAAGAGAACATAGTAGAGGAGAACAGAGTAGAGGTGAACAGAGGAGAGGAGAGGAGAACAGAGGAGAGGAGAACAGGGGAGAATAGAGGAGAACAGAGTAGAATAGAGGAGAGGAGAACAGAGAAGAACAGAGGAGAGTAGAGGAGAGCAGAGGATAGGATAGTAGAGGAGAACAGAGGAGAGTAGAGAACAGAGGAGAACAGAGGAGAGGAGAGTAGAGGAGAACAGAGGAGAGTAGAGGAGAACAAAGGCGCGTAGAGGAGAGGAGAAAAGAGGAGAGGAGGAAAAAGGAGCGTAGAGGAGAGGAGAACGGAGGAGAGGAGAAAAAGGAGCGTAGAGGCGAGGAGAACGGAGGAGAGGAGAAAAAGGAGCGTAGAGGAGAGGAGAACAGAGGTGAGTAGAGTAGATCAGAGGAGAACAGAGGAGAGGAGAACAGAGGAGAGGAGAGTAGAGAAGAACAGAGGAGAGTAGAGGAGGGTAGAGGAGAACAGAGGAGAGGAGAGTAGAGGAGAGTAGAGGAGAGGAGAGGAGAACAGAGGAGAGTAGAGCAGAACAGAGGAGAACACAGAAGCTTAGAGGAGAGGAGAACAGAGGAGCTTAGAGGAGAACAAAGGAGCGTAGAGGAGAGGAGAACAAAGAAGAGTAGAGGAGAACAGAGGAGAACAGAGTAGAGGAGAACAGATGAGAGTAGAGGAGAGCAGAGCAGATGAGAACAAAGGAGAACAGAGTAGAGGAGAACAGAGGTGAATAGAGGAGAACAGAGGAGAGGAGAGGAGAATAGAGGACAACAGAGGAGAACAGAGGAGAGGAGAGGAGATCAAAGGAGCATAGAGGAGAAGAGAACAGAGGAGAGTGGAGGATAACAGAGGAGAGCAGAGGATAACAGAGGAGAGCAGAGGACAACAGAGGAGAGCAGAAGAGAACAGAGGAGAGGAGAACAGATGAGAGTAGAGGAGAGCAGAGTAGAGGATAACAGAGGAGAACAGAGGAGAGGAGAACAGAGGAGAATAGAGGAGAACATAGGAGAATAGAGGAGAACAGAGGAGAGGAGAATAGAGGAGAGGAGAACGGAGGAGAGTGGATGATAACAGAGGAGAACAGAGGAGAGCAGAGGAGAACAGAGGGGATTAGAGGAGAACAGATGAGAGGAGAACAGATGAGAGTAGAGGAGAGCAGAGGAGAGCAGAGGAGAGTAGAGGAGAACAGAGTAGAGGAGAACAGAGGAGAGGAGAACAGAGGAGAACAGAGGACAGGAGAACAGAGGTGAGTAGAGGAGAACAGAGGAGAGTAGAATAGAGAAGAATAGAGGAGAGGAGAACAGAGGAGAGGAGAGGAGATCAAATGAGCGTGGAGAAGAAGAGAACAGAGGAGAACAGAGGAGAGTGGAGGATAACAGAGTAGAGGAGAACAGAGGAGAGCAGAGGAGAACAGAGGAGAGTAGAAGAGAACAGAGGAGAGTAGAAGAGGGTAGAGGAGAACAGAGGAGAGGAGAGTAGAGGAGAGTAGAGGAGAGGAGAGGAGAACAGAGGAGAGTAGAGCAGAACAGAGGAGAACACAGAAGCTTAGAGGAGAGGAGAACAGAGGAGCTTAGAGGAGAACAAAGGAGCGTAGAGGAGAGGAGAACAAAGAAGAGTAGAGGAGAACAGAGGAGAACAGAGTAGAGGAGAACAGATGAGAGTAGAGGAGAGCAGAGCAGATGAGAACAAAGGAGAACAGAGTAGAGGAGAACAGAGGTGAATAGAGGAGAACAGAGGAGAGGAGAGGAGAATAGAGGACAACAGAGGAGAACAGAGGAGAGGAGAGGAGATCAAAGGAGCATAGAGGAGAAGAGAACAGAGGAGAACAGAGGAGAGTGGAGGATAACAGAGGAGAGCAGAGGATAACAGAGGAGAGCAGAGGACAACAGAGGAGAGCAGAAGAGAACAGAGGAGAGGAGAACAGATGAGAGTAGAGGAGAGCAGAGTAGAGGATAACAGAGGAGAACAGAGGAGAGGAGAACAGAGGAGAATAGAGGAGAACATAGGAGAATAGAGGAGAACAGAGGAGAGGAGAATAGAGGAGAGGAGAACGGAGGAGAGTGGATGATAACAGAGGAGAACAGAGGAGAGCAGAGGAGAACAGAGGGGATTAGAGGAGAACAGATGAGAGGAGAACAGATGAGAGTAGAGGAGAGCAGAGGAGAGCAGAGGAGAGTAGAGGAGAACAGAGTAGAGGAGAACAGAGGAGAGGAGAACAGAGGAGAACAGAGGACAGGAGAACAGAGGTGAGTAGAGGAGAACAGAGGAGAGTAGAATAGAGAAGAATAGAGGAGAGGAGAACAGAGGAGAGGAGAGGAGATCAAATGAGCGCGGAGAAGAAGAGAACAGAGGAGAACAGAGGAGAGTGGAGGATAACAGAGTAGAGGAGAACAGAGGAGAGCAGAGGAGAACAGAGGAGAGTAGAAGAGAACAGAGGAGAGTAGAAGAGAACAGAGGAGAGTAGAAGAGAACAGAGTAGAGGAGAACAGAGTAGAGGTGAACAGAGGAGAGGAGAGGAGAACAGAGGAGAGGAGAACAGAGGAGAGGAGAACAGGGGAAAATAGAGGAGAACAGAGTAGAATAGAGGAGAGGAGAACAGAGAAGAACAGAGGAGAGTAGAGGAGAGCAGAGGATAGGATAGTAGAGGAGAACAGAGGAGAGTAGAGGAGAACAGAGGAGAACAGAGGAGAGGAGAGTAGAGGAGAACAGAGGAGAGTAGAGGAGAACAGAGGAGAGGAGAGAAGCTTAGAGGAGAGCAGAGGAGCTTAGAGGAGAGGAGAACACAGAAGCTTAGAGGAGAACAGAGGAGCTTAGAGGAGAGGAGAACAGAGGAGAGTAGAGCAGAACAGAGGAGAACAGAGTAGAGGAGAACAGATGAGAGTAGAGGAGAGCAGAGCAGATGAGAACAAAGGAGAACAGAGTAGAGGAGAACAGAGGTGAATAGAGGAGAACAGAGGAGAGGAGAGGAGAATAGAGGACAACAGAGGAGAATAGAGGAGAGGAGAACAGAGGAGAGGAGAGGAGATCAAAGGAGCATAGAGGAGAAGAGAACAGAGGAGAACAGAGGAGAGTGGAGGATAACAGAGGATAACAGAGGAGAGCAGAGGAGAACAGAGGAGAGCAGAAGAGAACAGAGGAGAGGAGAACAGATGAGAGTAGAGGAGAGCAGAGTAGAGGATAACAGAGGAGAACAGAGGAGAGGAGAACAGAGGAGAATAGAGGAGAACATAGGAGAATAGAGGAGAACAGAGGAGAGGAGAATAGAGGAGAGGAGAACGGAGGAGAGTGGATGATAACAGAGGAGAACAGAGGAGAGCAGAGGAGAACAGAGGGGAGTAGAGGAGAACAGATGAGAGGAGAACAGAGTAGAGGAGAACAGATGAGAGTAGAGGAGAGCAGAGGAGAACAGAGGAGAGTAGAGGAGAACAGAGTAGAGGAGAACAGAGGAGAGGAGAACAGAGGAGAACAGAGGACAGGAGAACATAGGTGAGTAGAGGAGAACAGAGGAGAGGAGAATAGAGAAGAAGAGAGAACAGAGAACAGAGGAGAGTGGAGGATAACAGAGGATAACAGAGGAGAGCAGAGGAGAACAGAGGAGAGCAGAAGAGAACAGAGGAGAGGAGAACAGATGAGAGTAGAGGAGAGCAGAGTAGAGGATAACAGAGGAGAACAGAGGAGAGGAGAACAGAGGAGAATAGAGGAGAACATAGGAGAATAGAGGAGAACAGAGGAGAGGAGAATAGAGGAGAGGAGAACGGAGGAGAGTGGATGATAACAGAGGAGAACAGAGGAGAGCAGAGGAGAACAGAGGGGAGTAGAGGAGAACAGATGAGAGGAGAACAGAGTAGAGGAGAACAGATGAGAGTAGAGGAGAGCAGAGGAGAACAGAGGAGAGTAGAGGAGAACAGAGTAGAGGAGAACAGAGGAGAGGAGAACAGAGGAGAACAGAGGACAGGAGAACATAGGTGAGTAGAGGAGAACAGAGGAGAGGAGAATAGAGAAGAATAGAGGAGAGGAGAACAGAGGAGAGGAGAGGAGATCAAATGAGCGTGGAGAAGAAGAGAACATAGGAGAACAGAGGAGAGTGGAGGATAACAGAGTAGAGGAGAACAGAGGAGAGCAGAGGAGAACAGAGGAGAGTAGAAGAGAACAGAGGAGAGTAGAAGAGAACAGAGGAGAGTAGAAGAGAACATAGTAGAGGAGAACAGAGTAGAGGTGAACAGAGGAGAGGAGAGGAGAACAGAGGAGAGGAGAACAGAGGAGAGGAGAACAGGGGAGAATAGAGGAGAACAGAGTAGAATAGAGGAGAGGAGAACAGAGAAGAACAGAGGAGAGTAGAGGAGAGCAGAGGATAGGATAGTAGAGGAGAACAGAGGAGAGTAGAGAACAGAGGAGAACAGAGGAGAGGAGAGTAGAGGAGAACAGAGGAGAGTAGAGGAGAACAAAGGCGCGTAGAGGAGAGGAGAAAAGAGGAGAGGAGAAAAAGGAGCGTAGAGGAGAGGAGAACGGAGGAGAGGAGAAAAAGGAGCGTAGAGGAGAGGAGAACGGAGGAGAGGAGAAAAAGGAGCGTAGAGGAGAGGAGAACAGAGGTGAGTAGAGTAGATCAGAGGAGAACAGAGGAGAGGAGAACAGAGGAGAGGAGAGTAGAGAAGAACAGAGGAGAGTAGAGGAGGGTAGAGGAGAACAGAGGAGAGGAGAGTAGAGGAGAGTAGAGGAGAGGAGAGGAGAACAGAGGAGAGTAGAGCAGAACAGAGGAGAACACAGAAGCTTAGAGGAGAGGAGAACAGAGGAGCTTAGAGGAGAACAAAGGAGCGTAGAGGAGAGGAGAACAAAGAAGAGTAGAGGAGAACAGAGGAGAACAGAGTAGAGGAGAACAGATGAGAGTAGAGGAGAGCAGAGCAGATGAGAACAAAGGAGAACAGAGTAGAGGAGAACAGAGGTGAATAGAGGAGAACAGAGGAGAGGAGAGGAGAATAGAGGACAACAGAGGAGAACAGAGGAGAGGAGAGGAGATCAAAGGAGCATAGAGGAGAAGAGAACAGAGGAGAACAGAGGAGAGTGGAGGATAACAGAGGAGAGCAGAGGATAACAGAGGAGAGCAGAGGACAACAGAGGAGAGCAGAAGAGAACAGAGGAGAGGAGAACAGATGAGAGTAGAGGAGAGCAGAGTAGAGGATAACAGAGGAGAACAGAGGAGAGGAGAACAGAGGAGAATAGAGGAGAACATAGGAGAATAGAGGAGAACAGAGGAGAGGAGAATAGAGGAGAGGAGAACGGAGGAGAGTGGATGATAACAGAGGAGAACAGAGGAGAGCAGAGGAGAACAGAGGGGAGTAGAGGAGAACAGATGAGAGGAGAACAGATGAGAGTAGAGGAGAGCAGAGGAGAGCAGAGGAGAGTAGAGGAGAACAGAGTAGAGGAGAACAGAGGAGAGGAGAACAGAGGAGAACAGAGGACAGGAGAACAGAGGTGAGTAGAGGAGAACAGAGGAGAGGAGAATATAGAAGAATAGAGGAGAGGAGAACAGAGGAGAGGAGAGGAGATCAAATGAGCGTGGAGAAGAAGAGAACAGAGGAGAACAGAGGAGAGTGGAGGATAACAGAGTAGAGGAGAACAGAGGAGAGCAGAGGAGAACAGAGGAGAGTAGAAGAGAACAGAGGAGAGTAGAAGAGAACAGAGGAGAGTAGAAGAGAACAGAGTAGAGGAGAACAGAGTAGAGGTGAACAGAGGAGAGGAGAGGAGAACAGAGGAGAGGAGAACAGAGGAGAGGAGAACAGGGGAAAATAGAGGAGAACAGAGTAGAATAGAGGAGAGGAGAACAGAGAAGAACAGAGGAGAGTAGAGGAGAGCAGAGGATAGGATAGTAGAGGAGAACAGAGGAGAGTAGAGGAGAACAGAGGAGAACAGAGGAGAGGAGAGTAGAGGAGAACAGAGGAGAGTAGAGGAGAACAGAGGAGAGGAGAGAAGCTTAGAGGAGAGCAGAGGAGCTTAGAGGAGAGGAGAACACAGAAGCTTAGAGGAGAACAGAGGAGCTTAGAGGAGAGGAGAACAGAGGAGAGTAGAGGAGAACAAAGGAGCGCAGAGGAGAGGAGAAGAGAAGAGAGTAGAGCAGAACAGAGGAGAGTAGAGGAGAACAGATGAGAGAACAGTAGAGGAGACAGAGGTGAGGAGATCAGAGGAGAGTAGACGAGAGGAAAGGAGAACAGAGGAGAGGAGAACAGAGGAGCGTAAAGGAGAAGAGAACATAGGAGAACAGAGGAGAGTGGAGTAGAACAGAGGAGAACAGAGGAGAACAGAGGAGAGGAGAACAGAGGAGAGGAGAGGAGTACAGAGGAGAACAGAGGTGAGTAGAGGAGAACAGAGGAGAATAGAGGAGAGGAGAACAGAGGAGAAAAGAGGAGAGGAGAGTAGAGGAGAACAGAGGATAGCAGAGGAGAGTAGAGGAGAACAGATGAGAGGACAGTAGAGGAGAACAGAGGAGAGGAGACCAGAGGAGAGTAGATGAGAACAGAGGAGCATAGAGGAGAGGAGAATAGAGGAGAGTAGAGTAGAGAAGAGGAGAACAGAGGAGCTTGGAGGAGAGGAGACCAGAGAAGCTTAGAGGAGAGCAGAGGAGCTTAGAGGAGAGGAGAACACAGAAGCTTAGAGGAGAACAGAGGAGCTTAGAGGAGAGGAGAGGAGAACAGAGGAGAGTAGAGGAGAACAAAGGAGCGTAGAGGAGAGGAGAACAGAAGAGAGTAGAGGAGAACAGAGGAGTGTAGAGGAGAGGAGAACAGAGGAGAATAGAGGAGAACAAAGGAACGTAGAGGAGAGGAGAACAGAGGAGAGGAGAGGAGAACAGGATAGGAGCTTACAGGTGAGGAGAACAAAGGAGGTCGAGGAGAGGATAACAGAGGAGAGTAGAATGGAGGAGAGTAGAGGAGAGGAGAGTAGAATAGAGGAGAGGAGAGGAAAATAGAGGAGAGGAGAGTAGAATAGAGGAGAGGAGAGGAGAATAGATGATAGGAGAATATAGGAGAGTAGAGGAGAGTAGAATAGTGTAGAGGAGAGTAGAGTAGAATAGAGGAGAGTAGAGTAGAGGAGAGTAGAATAGAGGAGTATAATATAATAGTGTAGAGGAGAGTAGAATAGAGTAGAGTAGAGTAGAGGAGAGTAGAATAGAGGAGAGTAGAATAGAGGAGAGGAGAATAGAGGAGAGGAGAACAGAGGAGAACAGAGGAGAGGAGAGTAGAGGAGAGTAGAGGAGAATAGAGGAGAATAGAGGAGAATAGAGGAGAGGAGAACAGAGGAGAGTAGAGGAGAGTAGAACAGAGAAGAGGAGAGGAGAACAGAGTAGAGGAGAGGAGAACAGAGTAGAGGAGAGGAGAACAGAGTAGAGGATAACTTAATTATTTGACTCAGTTTCTATGAGTATATTTATCTGTATACTGTAATATAACATTTGCCCTGATCAGATGTTTAATCTAGTAGTATTCTGGACTTCCACACTGCTCTCTCTCTCTCTCTCTCCCTCTCTCCCTCTCTCTCTCTCTCTCAATTATATTAAATTCAAGGGCTTTATTGGCATGGGAAACATATGTTAAAATTTCCAAAGCAAGTGAAGTAGATAATATACAAAAGTGAAATAAACAATCAAAATGAACAGTAAACATTACACTCACAAAAGTTCTAAAAGAATAAAGACATTTCAAATGTCATATTATATATACAGTGTTGTAACGATGTGCAAATGGTTAAAGTACAAAAGGGAAAATAAATAAACATGGGTTGTATTTGCAATGCTGTTTGTTCTTCACTGGTTGCCTTTTCTTGTGGAAACAGGTCAGAAATCTTGCTGCTTTGATGGCTCTCTCTCTCTCTCTCTCTCTCTCTCTCTCTCTCTCTCTCTCTCTCTCTCTCTCTCTCTCTCTCTCTCTCTCTCTCTCTCTCTCTCTCTCTCTCTCTCTCTCTCTCTCTCTCTCTCTCTCTCTCTCTCTCTCTCTCTCTCTCTCTCTCTCTCTCTCTCTCTCTCTCTCTCTCTCTCTCTCTCTCTCTCTCTCTCTCTCTCTCTCTCTCTCTCTCTCTCTCTCTCTCTCTCTCTCTCTCTCTCTCTCTCTCTCTCTCTCTCTCTCTCTCTCTCTCTCTCTCTCTCTCTCTCTCTCTCTCTCTCTCTCTCTCTCTCTCTCTCTCTCTCTCTCTCTCTCTCTCTCTCTCTCTCTCTCTCTCTCTCTCTCTCTCTCTCTCTCTCTCTCTCTCTCTCTCTCTCTCTCTCTACAGCATGCCTTTAAGGGTCTCTGCTTTCAGCCAGGTCAACTTACTGGGCTACAGAAAGGCCATGGTGACATGGAAACATGGGGGTGTGGGAGAAGGAGAGAGGAAGGACAGAATAGAGTATAGAAGAAAGAGTGAAAGGCCCTCAATAAGCTAAACAGAGGAAGCACGGAAGGCAGCAGTGAAAGAGTGTGACCCAAGCAAAGACTAGGGGCCACACTTTATAATAACCCCAAATACACGCGCGCACACAAACACACACACACACACACACACCTTCACTCTGACACAATAAAGAGACAACAGACGTGGAGTTGGTCGTCATACTCTATGGATATAGAAATCCTCTTGTGTCAGTTCTCTCTCACTCTTGTTCTCCGCCATGTTTCCCCTCTTCTTCCCTGACTCCCCCCATTTCTTCATCTCAATACAGCTACTTTTGCTTGGTCCCCTTTCCCTCTTTCTCATCTCATCCCTCTACTGCACAGTTCATGAACCTCGCGGAGGCCAAAAACGTTCAACTTCACCCCCCAGTTCGACCTGTTTCCCATTCATACCCAGACCCCCTCTCTCCTTGTCTAACTGAGCCTGTGTTTGACCAGTCCATCTCCGCCGTCCTTCCACTGCAATCATCATTCTCTTGATCGACCCAAAGACTGGAATCTGTTCTCATCTTGTCCCCTTTCATTCTGACATGGCCTCTCAACCACTCCCCTCTTATCCCCGCTTACCTCTCTCAGTTCTAATCTCTCTTCCTCCCTGGTATTTTACACTCATTCCTCTGTTCCCATCTTTCACCTTTCAGACCCTCTCTTATACCCTTACTCTGTCTCGCTCTTGCCCCTCTCTCTATGTACATGGCCTTGTCACATTCCTCTCACCCTGCCCCTGTCTTACTAATCCTGATTAGCCGACGGTGACTGTGTGCTAGCTGGCTGGGGGATAATGGCTCCAGGGGCCAGTCAGAGAGAGTGAGAGGACAGAGAGACACAGGGGGACACAAGGACCCCATGGCTGCTGCAGATGGCTGGGGCTCCTGTCAATTTGCCTTCGTTGCCCCTGTTGTCACCCCTGTTGTCGCCCCTGGTGTCTCCTCTGTTGTCATGCCTCTTGTCACCCCTGTTGTCACCCCTGTTGTCACACCTATTGTCTCCCCTATTGTCACGCCTGTTGTGACGCCTGTGTTTACGCCTGTTGTCATGCCTGTTGTTACACCTGTTGTTACCCCTGTTGTCACCCCTGTTGTCATGCCTGTTATTACCCCTGTTGTCACCACTGTTGTCTCCTCTGTTGTCACGCCTGTTGTCGCCCCTGTTGTCTCCTCTCTTGTCATGCCTTTTGTCACCCCTGTTATTGCCCCTGTTGTCTCCTCTGTTGTCGCCTATGTTATTACCCCTGGTGTCACCCCTGTTGTTACGGCTGTTGTCACCCCTGTTGTCATGCCTGTTGTCACCCCTGTTGTCACCCCTGTTGTCATGCCTGCTGTCACGCATGTTGTCACCCCTGTTGTCATGCCTGTTGTCACGCCTGTTGTCACGCCTGTTGTCACCCCTGTTGTCGTCCTTGTTGTCACCCCTGTTGTCGCCCCTGTAGTCGGCCTTGTTGTCACACCTGTTGTCGCCCCTGTTATTACCCCTGTTGTCACCCCTGTTGTCATGCCTGTTGTTACCCCTGTTAGCACCCCTGTTGTTACCCCTGTTGTTGCCCCTGTTATTACCCCTGTTGTCACCCCTGTTTTCACCCCTGTTGTCACGCCTGTTGTGTCCTCTGTTGTTACCCCTGTTATTACCCCTGTTGTCACTCCTGTTGTCACCCCTGTTGCCACGCCTGTTCTCTCCTCTGTTGTCGCCCGTTATTGCCCCTGTTGTCACCCCTGTTATCATGCCTGTTGTCACCCCTGTTGTCATGCCTGTTGTCATGCCTGCTGTCACGCATGTTGTCACCCCTGTTGTCATGCCTGTTGTCACGCCTGTTGTCACGCCTGTTGTCACCCCTGTTGTCGTCCTTGTTGTCACCCCTGTTGTCACCCCTGTTGTCGCCCCTGTAGTCGCCCCTGGAGTCGGCCTTGTTGTCACACCTGTTGTCGCCCCTGTTATTACCCCTGTTGTCACCCCTGTTGTCATGCCTGTTGTTACACCTGTTAGCACCCCTGTTGTTACCCCTGTTGTTGCCCCTGTTATTACCCCTGTTGTCACCCCTGTTTTCACCCCTGTTGTCACGCCTGTTGTGTCCTCTGTTGTCGCCCCTGTTATTACCCCTGTTGTCACTCCTGTTGTCACCCCTGTTGCCACGCCTGTTCTCTCCTCTGTTGTCGCCCGTTATTGCCCCTGTTGTCACCCCTGTTATCATGCCTGTTGTCACCCCTGTTGTCATGCCTGTTGTTACCCCTGTTGTCACCCCTGTTTCATGCCTGTTGTCACGCCTGTTGTCACCCCTGTTGTCATGCCTGTTGTCACCCCTGTTGGTACCCCTGTTGACACCCCTGTTGTCACGCCTGTTGTCACCCCTGTTACCACCCCTGTTGTCAACCCTGTTGTCGCCCCTGTTGTCGGCCTTGTTATTACCCCTGTTGTCACCCCTGTTGCCATGCCTGTTGTTACCCCTGTTGTTGCCCCTGTTGTCACCACTGTGGTCACCTCTGTTGTCACGCATGTTGTCTCCTCTGTTGTCGCTCCTGTTATTACCCCTGTTGTCATGCCTGTTGTTACACCTGTTGGTACCCCTGTTGTCACCCCTGTTGTCATGCCTGTTGTTATGCCTGTTGTCATGCCTGTTTTCACCCCTGTTGTCACCCCTGTTGTCATGCCTGTTGCCATGCCTGTTGTTACCCCTGTTGTAATGCCTGTTGTCATGCCTGTTGTCACCCCTGTTGTCATGCCTGTTGTTACACCTGTTGTTACCCCTGTTGTCACCCCTGTTGTCATGCCTGTTATTACCCCTGTTGTCACCACTGTTGTCTCCTCTGTTGTCACGCCTGTTGTCGCCCCTGTTGTCTCCTCTCTTGTCATGCCTTTTGTCACCCCTGTTATTGCCCCTGTTGTCTCCTCTGTTGTCGCCTATGTTATTACCCCTGGTGTCACCCCTGTTGTTACGGCTGTTGTCACCCCTGTTGTCATGCCTGTTGTCACCCCTGTTGTCACCCCTGTTGTCATGCCTGCTGTCACGCATGTTGTCACCCCTGTTGTCATGCCTGTTGTCACGCCTGTTGTCACGCCTGTTGTCACCCCTGTTGTCACCCCTGTTGTCACCCCTGTTGTCGCCCCTGTAGTCGGCCTTGTTGTCACACCTGTTGTCGCCCCTGTTATTACCCCTGTTGTCACCCCTGTTGTCATGCCTGTTGTTACCCCTGTTAGCACCCCTGTTGTTACCCCTGTTGTTGCCCCTGTTATTACCCCTGTTGTCACCCCTGTTTTCACCCCTGTTGTCACGCCTGTTGTGTCCTCTGTTGTTACCCCTGTTATTACCCCTGTTGTCACTCCTGTTGTCACCCCTGTTGCCACGCCTGTTCTCTCCTCTGTTGTCGCCCGTTATTGCCCCTGTTGTCACCCCTGTTGTCATGCCTGTTGTCACCCCTGTTGTCATGCCTGTTGTCATGCCTGCTGTCACGCATGTTGTCACCCCTGTTGTCATGCCTGTTGTCACGCCTGTTGTCACGCCTGTTGTCACCCCTGTTGTCGTCCTTGTTGTCACCCCTGTTGTCACCCCTGTTGTCGCCCCTGTAGTCGGCCTTGTTGTCACACCTGTTGTCGCCCCTGTTATTACCCCTGTTGTCACCCCTGTTGTCATGCCTGTTGTTACCCCTGTTAGCACCCCTGTTGTTACCCCTGTTGTTGCCCCTGTTATTACCCCTGTTGTCACCCCTGTTTTCACCCCTGTTGTTACCCCTGTTAGCACCCCTGTTGTTACCCCTGTTGTTGCCCCTGTTATTACCCCTGTTGTCACCCCTGTTTTCACCCCTGTTGTCACGCCTGTTGTGTCCTCTGTTGTTACCCCTGTTATTACCCCTGTTGTCACTCCTGTTGTCACCCCTGTTGCCACGCCTGTTCTCTCCTCTGTTGTCGCCCGTTATTGCCCCTGTTGTCACCCCTGTTATCATGCCTGTTGTCACCCCTGTTGTCATGCCTGTTGTTACCCCTGTTGTCACTCCTGTTTCATGCCTGTTGTCACGCCTGTTGTCACCCCTGTTGTCATGCCTGTTGTCACCCCTGTTGGTACCCCTGTTGACACCCCTGTTGTCACGCCTGTTGTCACCCCTGTTGTCATGCCTGTTGTTATGCCTGTTGTCATGCCTGTTGTCACCCCTGTTGTCATGCCTGTTGCCATGCCTGTTGTTACCCCTGTTGTTATCCCTGTTGTCATGCCTGTTGTTACCCCTGTTGTCACCCCTGTTGTCATGCCTGTTGTCACCCCTGTTGTCATGCATGTTGTCACGCCTGTTCTCACCCCTGTTGTCATGCCTGTTGTTACCCCTGTTGTCATGCCTGTGTTCGCGCCTGTTGCCACCCCTGTTGTCATGCCTGTTGTTACACCTGTTTTTACCCCTGTTGTCACCCCTGTTGTCATGCCTTTTGGTACCCCTGTTAGTACCCCTGTTGTCATGCCTGTTATTATCTCTGTTGTCATGCCTGTTATTACCCCTGTTGTCACCACTGTTGTCTCCTCTGTTGTCACGCCTGTTGTCACCCCTGTTGTCTCCTCTCTTGTCATGCCTGTTGTCACCCCTTTTATTGCCCCTGTTTTCTCCTCTGTTGTCGCCTATGTTATTACCCCTGTTCTCACCCCTGTTGTTACGGCTGTTGTCACCCCTGTTGTCATGCCTGTTGTCACCCCTGTTGTCATGCCTGCTGTCACCCCTGTTGTCATGCCTGTTGTCACGCCTGTTGTCATCCTTGTTGTCACCCCTGTTGTCTCCTCTGTTGTCACACCTGTTGTCGCCCTTGTAGTCGGCCTTGTTGTCACACCTGTTGTCGCCCCTGTTATTACCCCTGTTGTCACCCCTGTTGTCATGCCTGTTGTTACCCCTGTTAGCACCCCTGTTGTTACCCCTGTTGTCGCCCCTGTTATTACCCCTGTTGTCACCCCTGTTTTCACCCCTGTTGTCACGCCTTTTGTGTCCTCTGTTGTCGCCCCTGTTATTACCCCTGTTGTCACTCATGTTGTCACCCCTGTTGTCACGCCTGTTGTCTCCTCTGTTGTCGCCCCTGTTATTACCCCTGTTGTCACTCCTGTTGTCACCCCTGTTGCCACGCCTGTTCTCTCCTCTGTTGTCGCCCCTGTTATTGCCCTTGTTGTCTCCCCTGTTGTCATGCCTGTTGTCACCCCAGTTGTCATGCCTGTTGTTACCCCTGTTGTCTCCCCTGTTGTCATGCCTGTTTTCACCCCAGTTGTCATGCCTGTTGTTACCCCTGTTGTCACCCCTGTTTCATGCCTGTTGTCACCTCTGTTGTCACGCCTGTTATCATGCCTGTTGGTACCCCTGCTGTCACCCCTGTTGTCATGCCTGCTGTCATGCCTGTTGGTACCCCTGTTGTCATGCCCTTTGTTACCCCTGTTTGTACCCCTGTTGTCATGCCCTTTGTTACCCCTGTTGGTACCCCTGTTGTCACCCCTGTTGACACCCCTGTTGGTACCCCTGTTGGTACCCCAGTTGTCACCCCTGTTGTCATGCCTGTTGTTACCCCTGTTGTTACCCCTGTTGTCATGCCTGTTGTTACCCCTGGTGTTACCCCTGGTTTCATGCCTGTTGTCACCCCTGTTGTCACGCCTGTTGTTACCCCTTGGAGACACACTCACACACACGCACATTCACTACAGCGTCTACAGCCTCTACACAGATCTCATTACAGATAAGAGATTAGAGTGTGATATACTGAAGCACAGCCCATCACACTAGGTTTGGAGGGATTGGGGATGTCCTGTCTTCTATCTGTACCACATCTATCCTGTAAGCCTGATGTGTACTAGTGTGAACCCTTTCCCCAAGTGATTTGTCCAATCAGTTAAGCTTAGCTCTAGTTTGTGAGGTTTGACTAGGAGTCTCTTCAGGTTTGAAGGTTAGGTTTGTATTGAGGCTGACTCTCTGAGCTTCTCTTACCCCTGTGTGATCTGTGCCTATACGCATCACACACACACACACACACACACACGCACACCACACACACACACACACACACACACACACACACACACACACACACACACACACACACACACACACACACACACACACACACACACACACACACACACACACACACTCCCAATCACCACAGGTTGAACTATACACATGCTCCCCATATAATTGTGTGTGCTGTCATTCCCGTGCAGACTCTACAGACTTCATCAGAGGACAGCTCTACTTCATGCTCCTTTAGCCTGTGTGATTACCCACAGAGTGAACAATTGCATCTATATAATTCATGTCATGACACCGACTGTAATCCCAGACCAACTCGTTTCCCCCCTCTCTAATTGTCGGAGTCATATCTAACGCAACCTCAACCCTCCATGTAATGTGGTACAATATGTCATTATACAGCAATTAGGTGTCTTCTTCTCAAGCAGACAGTGCCCACTGTGTGTAGGTTGTGTAGGTGAGAATGTGTAATTGCACATTCCTGTTGACAGTAAACCTGGCCCTTAGTTTTCAGGGTGACGGCACACGGTTTCTTGACTGGAGAAGGAGTACGTGTTGTATTCATACAAAGGTGGACTGAACGGGAGGGAGGGAGGGAGGGAGGGGCGGAATGATGGCGAGAGAGACGGACTGGTGAACAGACAGACTGCCAGTCAGCCTGACAGACAGACACACATACAGACAAGCCGACTGACTGGCCTGACAGACGTACAGTGTATGAGGCTCTGACAAGTCCCACTGCTGTACTATTGATCAGAGCCCTGGCCTGTTCACACTGCCCTGTTCCAAGGACCCCCTGCTGGGGCTGCCTTCAGAGAACGCCTGCCAGAAAAGACTGGGCTTGAATGTTGAATGGCCTTGACTCTGAGCAAGGAGGAGGAAAGGAGGAGGGAAAGGGAGAGAGAAAGAGACAGAGTAATCCTCTCTTTGTGGTCTTTGACTGTCTTTGTGCTGACTTTGTTTACAGGGTTCCCACACTGGCTGGGAGACAGCAGCTTTTCAGGGCCACACAGGAATTAGCAAGACTGCCAGTCTCTCTCTGTGTGTGTGTGTGTGTGTGTGTGTGTGTGTGTGTGTGTGTGTGTGTGTGTGTGTGTGTGTGTGTGTGTGTGTGTGTGTGTGTGTGTGTGTGTGTAAGTGAAGGACAGAAAATCTGTTTTCCAGCTCTAATGAGCGCTCCAGCCTGTATGTCTGTCTCTTTCTGTCTGTCAGATAGGACCAATTTAAGTCTGCTATGCTTTCAGACTTCCTATTTTGCCTACTGCTGATTTACGACAGAGTGACAACAGACACATATTCTCCTGTTTTCATCCCACTACACGTTGCTCTTACTTGTCCGAGTCTATTTGACAGCTCTTTCATTTGAAAAGCAATACTTTGTCAGAGTGAACGTCTAGAGAAATGCTGGACAAATTATGGGATGGGAGACTGTTCCATTTTGACCAGCTGCTCTTGTTGCTTACATATGGGGGTTGTCTAGAAACTACCTTAAATTCCATGCCTACAAAGTGGCTTGTCACCATGGATTTTTACATTCATTTGAATGGTTGAGATGTCATTTCAGATTGTATGACCGCAGGGCTACACTCTTAGAAAAAAAGGTGCTATCAGGTGCCTGGTGATATTAAAGAACCCGTTTTGGTTCTCAGTAGAACCCTTTTGGTTCCAGGTAGAACCCTTTAGAGTTCCTTGTAGAACCATTTCCACAGAGGGCTCTACCTGGAATCCAAAAGAGTTCTACACGGATCCAAAAAAGGGTTCTACCTGGAAACAAAAAGGGTTCTCCCGTGGGACCAGCCGAAGAACCCTTCTGAACCCTTCTGAACCCTTTTTTCTAAGAGTGTAGTTAGATCAGTGCAGTTGGTCGTGGGGAATGGCATGTAATTACTGTGGTTTGAGTCTCGCTGTTGGGCATTTGACAGGTCGATTTCTCTGTGTAGAATCTCTCTGGAGGCCGGATTGGTTGAGGTACAGAGACACACTGCTTTTGTGTCAGCGGAGGTGTGAAGCATAATAAAATACATTGGGGAATAAACACATACACAGACACACTGTGACCTTTATCCTCGCGGACATAAAGGCTGTCCTGACAGTGTCTTCAGTCGACGGCTATTCATCCTCACGACTCTGTCCGAGCCTTGTTGTACTAGTCTAGCGCCGTGTCACATGACTCTGGCCTAGCCCTGTTGTACTAGTCTAGCACCGTGTCACACGACTCTGGCCAAGCCCTGTTGTACTAGTCTAGCACCGTGTCACATGACTCTGGCCAAGCCCTGTTGTACTAGTCTAGCGCCGTGTCACATGACTCTGGCCGAGCCCTGTTGTACTAGTCTAGCGCCGTGTCACATGACTCTGGCCGAGCCCTGTTGTACTAGTCTAGCGCCGTGTCACACGACTCTGGTCAAGCCCTGTTGTACTAGTCTAGCGCCGTGTCACATGACTCTGGCTGAGCCCTGTTGTACTAGTCTAGCGCCGTGTCACATGACTCTGGCCGAGCCCTGTTGTACTAGTCTAGCGCCGTGTCACACGACTCTGGTCAAGCCCTGTTGTACTAGTCTAGCGCCGTGTCACATGACTCTGGCCGAGCCCTGTTGTACTAGTCTAGCGCCGTGTCACATGACTCTGGCCGAGCCCTGTTGTACTAGTCTAGCACCGTGTCACACGACTCTGGTCAAGCCCTGTTGTACTAGTCTAGCGCCGTGTCACACGACTCTGGTCAAGCCCTGTTGTACTAGTCTAGCGCCGTGTCACATGACTCTGGCCAAGCCCTGTTGTACTAGTCTAGCGCCGTGTCACACGACTCTGGTCAAGCCCTGTTGTACTAGTCTAGCGCCGTGTCACACGAGTCAGACTTGCAAACAAGGCCCAGTGTTTTTAAACGGGCCAGTGTGTGTTTCTCACCCACTGTTCGACTCTCCCCTCCCTCCCTTCCTCCGTCTCTCTTCCCTTCCTCCCTCTCTCTCCCATGTTCTTCCCAGCGTCGGCATAGCAGAGATACAATAGATGTATTAAGGTAATGGAGGCTTTTCCTCTGACCCACCCAGTCAATTCACTCCTCAGTCGTCTGAAACTGAATGGGCTGCCGCTGTGTCCACTTAAAGAAAGATCCTCCTTCCCCCATTGGCCCCTCTCACCTTTGGCCCCTTTCACCTCATGACTGTCTCCCCAGCGACTCCCACCCTTCTGAGCTCTAATCTTGAAATGGAAAGGAAAGCGTTTTGAAAGTGAGTGATTTGACAGGGAAATCTCTGGCGGACAATGGAGTCTGTCTGGGGCTGGGGTTAGCCTTTTTTGTTCTCTCCCCTGGCTGTCTCCGCCTCAACTCCTCCCCTCATCCTCCTGCCCTCCATCTGGAGAACCCAGGCTGAGTGGCTAATTGTGGCGTGGAGAGGGGGGAAACTGAAAGGGGAGAGGGGGAGGAGAGGAGGAGGATGAGAAGAAGGAGAGACGAAGGAAGGGAAGTGGCTTACAGACTCTTCTACGTCTTTGTTTTCATAGGAGGGGTGGGGGGGGGGGTTGAGCGTTGAGACGTTAACAGTGAGTGTTTGAGTTTTGTTTATATTCATTTCCAATCAGAATACTTTCTAGTGGGACAGCTAGAGTATAGAATAATTAGTGGTGTGCTGATCCTGTCCTGGTGGTACCATGCAGGCTGTAAACTCCGGTACAATAAAGTTATTTCTCAGCCCCCCCCCCATCCCACACACACACAACCTGCTCACTGTCCCATAACACCTTAATCCACTGTGAAAGCAATTGGCTCTGAGAGCTTGGATCAATAGCCCCAGCCAGGCCAGCCAGGAGGAGGGCCAGGATCCAGGGGCTGCTAGCCAGGGGGAACATCTCTGGCCCCCGGCCCATAGATCCAGCATCGATTCAGTGATTGAAATACAACGAGCAGACATGCTCATGCGTCGGGCTGTTTTAGTGTGTGTTTGGGTGAGTGAAAGAGTGAGAGCAGAGTGAGAGACACAACGTGTGTGTGGGAGTGGTGGGGGGCTGTGTGTGTGCATGTGTTTGTGAGTGTGTGTTTGTGAGTGTGTGTGTGCGTGTGTGTGTGTGTGTGTGTGTGTGTGTGTGTGTGTGTGATATGATTTTTTTTGGAGCCATCTGTAGTAAAGTGGGAATTGCTTTTAATCTAGCACCTTTGAGGAGGAGCCTACTGTAGGTAAAAAATATCCTAATGAAATTTGTCCTGCTTGGGGTAAAGTGTGTGTGTGTGTGTGTGTGTGTGTTTGTCAAGCTATCACAGTCTGCAGAATTAGAAGTTCATTCACATTTTCCAAACGTCAAATTTCAAAGTGTTTTTGTTGCTCCTGCTGCTCCATATCGTTCCATTTCTCCAAAGGTCACATTTCTAGGTTAAGGGTTAAGTTTAGGCACTCGTTCTGAATGGTTAAGGGTTAAGTTTAGGCACTCGTTCTGAATGGTTACGGGTTAAATTTAGGCACTCGTTCTGAATGGTTAAGGGTTAAGTTTAGGCATCGTTCTGAATGGTTAAGGTAAGGTAAGGGTTAAGGTTTGGGATAGGGTTAAAACCAACAACAACAAAAACCCACTGTCCACGACTGGGATCGAACACGCAACCTTCTGATCCGGAGTCATCAGATTACACCCATCCAGTACCCTCACCCGCATCACCCCAGCAAAACCCAAGCATACTTGATGGTAGAAATAGTGCTCACTGTTGCCCCTAGTGGACGGTTTTGAAGGCATTTCCCGGAGTCCTCAGTTTCTGCGTCAATCTTCAACAGCCTGGCTGGTATGTGTGGGGTTGTGTTTATTTCAGGGTGTGTGTGGTTGTGTTTATTTCAGGGTGTGTGTGGTTGTGTTTATTTCAGGGTGTGTGTGGCTGTGTTTATTTCAGGGTGTGTGTGGTTGTGTGCTAGGAAGTGTGTTAATGTGCACACAGGTGTTTGTGTCAGTGTGTGTGTGTGTGTGTGCGTGTGTGTGTGTGTGTGTGTGTGCGTGTGTGTGTGCGCGTGTGTGTGCGCGTGCGCATGTGCGCGTGTGTGTGTGTGTGTGTGTGTGCATGCGCGTGCATGTGTGTGTGACTCAGTGCCAACTGAAAATCACACAGATCTACAGTATGGCATGGGGAGGGAGTACTGTAATTTCTCACAGCCTTTGTATCTTCTTCCAGTTCTTCTCCTGTATTCTCCTCACCTCATTTTATGCTACAGTTCTTCTCCTGTATTCTCCTCACCCCATTTCATGCTACACCAACCACATATTCTGACCACCAAGGTAGCATGTTATAATTTCTCTACTAATCAGAGGCTGGTAGGAGGAGCTATAGGAGGATGGGCTCATTGTAATACCTGGAATGGAATAAATTGAATGGTCTCAAACACATCAAACATATGGAAACCACATGTTGGACTCCGTTCCAATTACTCCACTGCAGCCATTACAATGAGCCTGTCCTCCTACAGCTCATCCCACCAGCCTCCATTGCTACTAATATGACATTTTATTAGAATGTCAGTCTAAGTGGTGCATTAAGGGAAATTAATGGTGTTTTTCTTCCACTGTGGCTATAAGAGTTCTCACATGAAGTGTATGCGTTCCTGTGTGCGTCTGTGCATGCGTGCATGCTGCTCCGTAGAGTTCCACGCCCGTGTGCCTTGTCCCAGGGTATCAGTTTATCATTGAGAAACATCAGTCTGGTCACTGGAACAACAGCCTAGAGCAGAAAGACTGTTGTTTCTCCATGTCACAAGAATTTATGTAAAAACCTGAAGAATGCGCAGTGAACTGTATAAAGGATAATTTGTCACTTTATTAGGCATTGAACACAACCTCAGTGTTTGACGGCCCTGCCTCTCATGAACAAACACAGACACGTCATTGAGCTTGCATACACACTTTAAACGAAACACTCTCACACTCACATACATACATATACTTACACATTCCTACATACACTATATATACAAAAGTATCTGGACACCCCTTCAAATGAGGGGATTCGGCTATTTCAGCCACACCAGTTACTGACAGGTGTATAGATTCGAGCACACAACCATGCAATCTCCATAGGAAAACATTGGCAGTAGAATGGCCTTCCTGAAGAGCTCAGTGATTTTCAACGTGACATCGTCATGGGATGCCAGCTTTCCAGCAAGTCAGGTTGTCAAATTTCTGCCCTGCTTGAGCTTCTCCGGTTAACTGTAAGTGCTGTTATTGTGAGGTGGAAACGTCTAGGAGAAACAGCGGCTCGGCCGCGAAGTGGTAGGCCACACAAGCTCACAGAAAAGGACTGCCGAGTGCTGAAGCGTGTAGCGCATTCCAAACTGCCTCTGGAAGCAATGTCAGCACCATAACTATGTGTCAGTAGATTCATGAAATGGGTTTCCATGGCTGAGCAGCTTAATTAAGATCTTAAGCTTAAGATCATCATGCGCAATGCCAAGCGTCGGCTGGAGAGTTGTAAAGCTCGCCGCCATCAGACTCTGGAGCAGTGGAAACGCGTTCTCTGGAGTGATGAATCATGCTTCAAATCAAATTTTATTTGTCACATCCACATGGTTAGCAGATGTTAATGTGAGTGCCATCTGGCAGTCCGACGGACTCATCTCGGTTTGGCGGATGCCTGGAGAACGCTACCTGCCGCAATGCATAGTGCCAACTGTAAAGTATGGTGGAGGAGGAATAATGGTCTGTTTTTCATGGTTCGGACCAGACCTTTTAGTTCCAGTGAACGGAAATCGTAACATAACAGCATACAGTGACATTCTAGACGATTCTGTGCTTCCAACTTTGTGGCAACAGTTTGGGGAAGGCATGACAATGCCCCCATGCACAAAGCGAGGTCCATACAGAAATGGTTTGTCGAGATCGGGTTGCAAGAACTTGACTGGCCTGCACAGAGCCCTGACCTCAACCCCATCAAACACCTTTGGGATGAATTGGAATGCCGACAGCGAGCCAGGCCTAATCTCCCAACATCAGTGCCCGACCTCACTAATGCTCTTGTGGCTGAATGGAAGCAAGTCACCCCCAGCAATGTTCCAGCATCTAGTGGAAAGCCTTCCCAGAAGAGTGGAGGCTGTTATAGCAGTAAAGGGGGGGACCAACTCCATTTTAATGCCTGTGATTTTGGAATGAGATGCTCAACCAGCAGGTGTCCACATACTTTTGGTCACGTAGTGTATATTCTTATGCAAACATACTTATACATTCCTTATACATTCTTTAACTTTGAACACATACAAACACGCACACTAACATAACAACTCACACGCAAGTACACATTCACCATTCATTTAGCAACGCGCGTGTCCTGCCCACCTGAGGATCTGTCTTTTTCTGCCGTCTACTTCCTGTGTTTGAGGGGTGCAGAATCCACTTGTCACTGAAATCTCCATGGATTGATTGCTTTCCTTTTACGCCTGCGACTCTTTCACACTCTTGCTTGTGCCTTGTCGTCGTCGTCCCCCCCCCCCCCCCCCCCCCCCCCCCCGTTAATGTTACGACCGCGGAAATGTTTTTATAATGGCCTGTCAAACACCTCTCAGTAATGGCTGAAATGACTCAATGGAATACATTGTCGTTCCGTAGCATCTACAAGAGTGCTAAAGCTCCGTCTGGGAATGAGCACATCATCTCGACACTTACGTCAAGAAAGGGAAGAAAGATAACTTTATTTTGATAGGCGTTGAAAAAAGTCATCATTTGCTATAGTTGAAATCCCATTGGGCACAGACGTCAATTCAACTTCTATTCCATGTTGGTTCAAGGCAATTTCATTGAAACGACGGGGATTCGACCAGTGTGCCCAGTGGGATGTTTGCCAATGAGTTGCGCTGAAATGAAAGCATCTTCCCGAAAATGTACACAGATTATAACGATATTATGCCTGATCTCGCAAACAATGTAAAGTATGTATAGATAGTTGTAATCTAGAGGCGAGAAGTGTTGATTTGTTATCTGAGGGTATCTTGCTATTGACACACATGCTGAGTTATGCAACAGAAGGTGACAACAACAGTAATTCATGAGGAAACCTAGACAGTGCAGGTAGGCCGAGACAGAGGAGGTTTTTGTGTGCCCTATTACACCCCTTTGTGTTAAAGTAGTCATAAATGCAAATACACCCATTGTATTTATGCATACACAATATATGAAATAAATAACTGATACCATTAAAAATAGATATATATATACTGTATGACTGCATTATCAGAAAAAAACGGTGACATTTTACAATGAATGGAATATCTGAACTCCCACAAAAATACCTGAACCTCAATGTGTTATTTGTCCGTGTCAGTAAAATGTTTAATGTACTATTATTCAATCAATACCTGATTCATTAAAACATTCAAACACTTTGGAGTATCCTAATACATTGTTCAACTGTTGCATTTATTATAATTGTTTTTAAAACCTTTTACCAATTTGTATGAGCGTTGCTACTGTGCCCGGCCCTATCAAAACGTATTTTCCCTAAGACACAGATAGTGTTAGTCTGTTTTGGCATCTTCACCCCTAGGAGAATCAAGTCCCATGTGAATAACTTCTGACCTGTCCACCTGGTAATGTACACACAGGCCATTGAGCCATGTTTGGAATTTATATATTTGACTGGTATTTCCTTTATTTTGTTGTCTGTTTTGGCTCTGTTGTGTTGCCCAGTTTTAATCCTCTCCTGGCCCAACTCTCTATGTCTTTCAACAAAGTGTACAATGTCACAGGGGCTGGTGTGTGTCTCTCTCTCTCTCTCTCTCTCTCTCTCTCTCTCTCTCTCTCTCTCTCTCTCTCTCTGTCTTTGTATATATGTCTACCTCGCTCTCTCTTTGTATGTCTCTCGATATTTGTGTATCTGTCTCTCTCTCTCTCTCTCTCTCACACACACACACACACACACACACACACACACACACAAACACGATAAAATGCCTGCCATGCCTTTTCCTCTAACTCCCTCAAACAAATAAACAGGCGAGGACTCCAACCCGAAACAGTCTCTTTTGATTCCTCGGAACAGCGCCGTTGTAATATGCACAGCCATCCATCCCTAAGCAGACAGAGAGTAAGTAGACCAGGACTGCCTGGGGCTGTTATGGTGACTTTATTACCGCCACACCGGCGGTAATGAGTCATGACCGCAATCGTATTCCACGTGACCATTTAGTCACGGTAACTAGGCTTCTCCAAAACTGCTCTCTGGTGCGGCTGATGGTCATTAGTAGCCTACCAAACTTGCTAACGGCCAGTCGCTAATTGTCTGGTACGCAGCACTCTATTGTCCCACTAATCACTCTGACATCATTGCAAATGTATCGAAAATCAAATGAAACACTTCATGAGAGCCCATGAGCTCATGTTGCGCAAATCTTCTATAGGCTATACAATTGTGTGAGAAAACTGAGTTTTGATGGCCTCTAATAAAAAGAGGAGGATCCCATCAGCTTTCTACAGGCTAGGCCTACTATATTTTTTTCTCAACTGACCTAATATTTAGCACATTGCTTCGTTTTACAACAGGAGTATAGCCTACCTGGCTGGCATGAAAATGAACCATGGGAAAAGCGTCCTCCATTCGCTATTTAAGTGCATTGATGATATGTATTTTTTACCCTGCCCCTGTTCTGACAGGTGCATGATAATGGCCCATTCTAAATCAAAACTAATTTCACACATATATTATTTAGTATATGTAAAGAAGATATTAAATTATGAATACTCTGATGAGTGACAATATTATCACTTGTGAATGATATACCATCACTTGTGAATGATGCCCAGCGTGTGTAGTAAGGCAAGAATCTGCACATGTACAGCTTACTTGGCCCATTGTTGTTTTGTCCAGTCACTCTGGTTCACACTGACTGTGTGCAATGCCATAAGAAACATCTTAAGCTTTACCCCCCACCCAAACTTGGACCATTTTACTCACCCGAGCAGAGCTGGTTAGGCTGTTTTAATGTTCTCCAGAGCATTGGTGATGGTAACTGTGCTCCTGGCAACAATTGAATTGTGTTTTTTTGCCAACGTTTACTGACACCGGCCATATTCAACGGGTGTTGAGCGTTCATAAATTCATCAGTTATTCTGCGCTCTGGTACACTTAGGGGAGTTGTTTCAGTGATGTTCTATTGAAATGGATACTTGCATACTGGAGTCTTTTAAGTTTTAGTACACATATATTTAAAAAATAATTTACCATTCACATACTGATACGCATTTTGATTTTAAAAATATGTTTTTTTGCAACATGCGCCTAGTTTCCTGAAACGGGTCACATATTTGTTCAGTATAATTCAATTTACTTCAGAAAAAGCTTCCCCTAGCCTTATGGATGCGCCGCCTATGCTTGCATATTAAAAACGGAACTGCACTTAACCTCCATCCGTTATTCAAGTGCAGGCTACGTATGACATATTATTTTTCGTTTTTTTGTGGGCCATTCTAATCAAAGTAATTATAGAAATATATTAGTTAGCTATATGTAAAGATCAGATTATATAGAGAATAGTATGATGGGTGAGAATATTATCAAGTACTTATCACATTGTGAATGAGAGACTGATGTAGTGTGTGCAGCCTGCGCAAAAAAAAAACAGAACAGAGCTTAGAGTCACATCCTGTATGTATAAAATATATAAAAAATCTAAACACGTAGTCTAAAGTTTGTATCAGAACTAAAGTTACATAAATAACTCTAAATTAAACATATAATGTAGGAGGACCTATGACCTGTGCACAGTCCCTCGGAAATCGTTTGGGAGAAAATATCCTTTCTATTTAATTCAGTTATGTTGAATTGTATTCTTCCCACTATAAAATAATTCCACGGAATTCTAAGCAAATCATGCCTGTTAAATGAACTAGTGTCGCCCACAGCCATTTGGCATAGCCAGATCAGGACCTAATTTAAGGACAACTCAGAGTATGCTATTCTGTTCTTCTGAAATAGACTACATTTTCTTCGCATCATGTTTATTTAGACCTGTCTAAAATAAATAATGGATTTATTGTGATGGTGTAGACTATATTAAATAGATTTATTGAGATGTCCACATCCACAACTTGTAGGTTATGCGTGGAAGCCAGTAGATGCTAAATGTGTTTACGTTAATTAACGGTCAATTACCGTGAGACCGGCAGCTATTTGCTTGACAATCACCGGCTGACAAAATGTCATGACCGCCACAGACCTAGGAGTGCCTGTTCAATTTAAACAGGACGGATGCAGATTCATCTGCGACAGCATTTATTATTCTGCGTGTTAGATTCCCCCATTGCCGTGTGACAGGCTTGGAATTGGAAATAGTAACATAGCTGTCACTTAGCATTCAATGAGCAACGACTGGGACACTGCTGCTGCAGAAGATGCAAAGAGGAGAGATCATCTCTGAGCTTGTTGGTTTTTCTCTTTTTTTTTTCTCTCTCTCTCTTTTGCTCAGTGCTTCTCCCCCTCTCTCTCTCCTCACCTCCCTCCATCTTCCACCCTCCCTCTTTACCCCTCTCTCCCCTATTTATCCCCTCTTCTTTCTCTCTCTCTCTGTGTCTCTGTCTCTCTCTCTGTCTCACTATCTATCTCTCTGTCTCTCATTCAGTCTCACTAGCTGTCTCTCTGTCTCTCTCCACGGCTCTCTCTTTATGTCAATCTCTGTCTGTCTCTGTCTGTCTCTGTCTGGGAGATGGAGTGCTGTAGTGGGTAATGTGGGTGTAGCAGGGTGATGCCTCAGGTGATAGCTCAACCCTGACCGAAAGTGACACGCGAGGTCTTCCTGTGTGTGTGTGTGTGTGTGTGTGTGTGTGTGTGTGTGTGTGTGTGTGTGTGTGTGTGTGTTTGTGTGTGTGTTTGTGTGTGTGTGTGTGTGTGTGTGTGTGTGTGTGTGTGTCAGTCGGATACATTTATCCCCCTGCTGTGTGGGCTTGTCTAATGGTTCCTCTCCACTCAATTGGTCTAAGGTAGGTTTGAGGGTTTAGACCCTATTGGTTGTGGTTAGGATTTGGCTAGGGAAAGCTAATCCTAGATCTGTGTCTCTACCAGGAGTGCTACTCAGACATATGATGAGGCTCCTTGAAGAAGGCAAAGACATCTTAGCTGAGTCATGCTATGAAAGCTAGACGCCATCATAAATTATATCATCATTGACGTCATCAATCATTTCATGTTTCTGTTGTGAAGGCAGGTGAGGTCATGGGTGACTCACTCTAAGGTGCTGCTAAAGATAGAAGTGTGACGATACAGTGATATCTCAAGTCGAGAGTGGCTGCTTTCTGATACTGGGGGTTGTGTCGACTACGGCCTCAGAGACATGTCCTTTAAAAAAAATTATAAACAGACCTCTGCTTCTTTTTTCTTTCCCCCACACACTCCCTCCTCACATCTGGCTGACAGCCTCTCTGTCGAGTGTGAAAATATCCCAGAGCCCAGAAAGCCTTCTGACATGTGATGGTGGATTTTGGGTAGGAGACGTGTCACCTCCTCCCGAGTGACGCTCGACTTTGAGAAGAGAGTATAATGTCCATGTGCTATTTTGCTGCTCACCGATTTTTTATTTATTAAGCTTAGTCATAGTTCAATGTTTAGTTCAACGAGTGAATTTTTCGTCAGAAATTACAGTCCATGTTTGAAGGAATTTTACTTCAAGCACCTAGGTATAATTCATTATGATGCATGCATTACAATGTCTTACATTGGAATGGTTACCGAATATCACATGAAGGAAAAGCGATTTACGACTTGCTCTAGAGCTATCTTTTTGTTTATCTCATGTGCTACATTTCGGGTGTGCATTACTATTGATCCGTCGGGCTTCTTGTCTAGCCAATAAGGACACCACTCTACCACTGGCCTGTATTCAGTAAACTACTTCTGTTTACGGCGTTATTCAACATGAAAAGTCTTTGTGCTTTGTTTAATCAAAGCATTTCAAAAGCAAAATGTTTCCTTTGATCGTACAGGCGCCAAACAACTCTAATTACGTAAAGAGTAGGGTTTTCACGGCACTTACCCCCGCGTTTCCTTTGTTGTTCTTTGCGTCTCTATCTTGCCGTTGGCGGAATGACATGCTTGCTTACAGTGCTCGAAGTGACAGGTATTTTCACAGCTACAGGAACTTCTCTTACTGGGCTAACACATGAAGCAGTTCATTTTGAAGTGTCATTGTGCCTTCTAAACATGTTATAAGCACTTTCCATGCAGTCATGAAGCATTATAAAGCGCGAGAGACCCTTAGCTGTGATATATTGACGATATACACTTTCGCATTAAGTGATTCCCTCAACTATGTGATTTCGTCACTGATTTATTCATTAAATTAAATTCTCTTTATTAGAACGATCAGCAGTGGGAAAGAAAGGCGGGAGCGTGGTAAACGTCATAGACATCATTGTTCAAGAGAAGCTCGGTGAGGCGGTAGAGGAAAAAGGGCACGAGTAGGCAGCTTTGTCTAACTGCTAACGATTAATTGATCTACCCATGAAGTTAATGAGCTGAAGCCTTTTTTTTTTTTTAAAGAGACAAGCGCGGAGACAGATGAAGGGGAAGAAGAGTAAGGGCCTAATGGCCTCTGGAAGAAGAAGGGAAAAGCTATTTATCGTATACTTTACTCCCCTCACATGATGAAATCTAAAGGTATTATGGGTAATTGACAGGGTCTATTGCTGCCTATTGCTGTTGGTTTTATAATATAATTTTACAGTCTTTCTACAGTCTTTCTAACTTTTTTAGTTGTCATGCCTTTCTACAGTAGCAATTACGAAGACGTAATTTATAGATTGGCAGGCAAGGGTGCTCTCGAGCGGCTAGATGTTCTTCACCATTCGGCCATTTGCCACCAATGCTCCTTATAGGACACATCACCGCACTCTATACTCCTCTGTAAACTGGTAATCTCTGTATACCCGTCGCAAGACCCACTAGTTGATACAGACCTGTATGAAATTGTATCTGAAATCTATAACATTTGCTTTAGTCTTCCTGCAGGCAGGGGGAGGTGTTTGTAGTTTTTCAATTATTCTATTGGTTCCATTGCACCAAGCAAGCTCAAATAAGCCTGGTATTTGTATTTGAAATCATTTCAAATAGTATTTAAACCCAGGTTTGGTTAGATATATTCAATAAATCACTTATACAGGCAATGTTGGTGGAGAGTGTTAGGGCTGTACTGTGAAACTGAGGCAGAAGTTAAAAATGCTTTGGGAATGGGTATGTGGGGATGATATCTGCTTTCTATTGATCTTGGCCATCTGTGAGTGCAGATGGATAGGAGGTTTAGAGTTTATCAATATACTGTATGACTGCCTTTTCTCCCCTCTCCTCTCCTCTCCCGTCTCCTCCTCTCCTTTTCTCCTCTCCCCCTCTCCGGTCTCCTCTCCACTCCTCTCCTCTCTCCCATCTCCTCCTCTCTCCTTCTCCTCTCCTCTCCTCTCTTCTTCTTCTTCCCTCCTCTCCCCTCTCCTTACCTCCCGTCTCCTCCTCTCCTCTCCCATCTCCCCCCCACTCCTTTCCGCCTCTCCCCTCCCCTCTCCTCCTCTCTCCTCTCCTCTCCTCCTCTCTCCTCTCCTTATCTCCTTCTCTCCTCCTCTCTCCTCTCATCCTCTCTCCTTTCCGCCTCTCTCCTCCCCTCTCCTCCTCTATCCTCTCCTCCCCTCTCCTCTCCTCCTCTCCTCCTCTCTCCTCTCCTCCTCTCTCCTCCCCTCTCCTCCCCTCCTCTCTCCTCCTCTCGCCTCTCCTCCTCTATCCTCTCCTCCTCCTCCTCTCCTCCTCTCTCCTCCCCTCTCCTCCTCTCTCCTCTCCTCCTCTCTCCTCTTCTCCTCTCTCCTCCCCTCTCCTCCTCTCTCCTCTCCTCCTCTCTCCTCTTTCCTCCCCTCTCCTCTCCCTTCTCCTCTTCTCTACTTCTGGCAGTAGACACCAGAAATAAAAGGAGCATTCGTTCCTACTGTAGTTTGGGTCTGATTACTGTGTAGGGAGGGTTATCTGCTTCTCTACCTCTTTGCCAGGGCTGAAGTGGCATCGGACACTGCTGGAATACAAATGAATACTGATGAATACCAATGCTGTTACGGTCCACTTTGCTCTGGCCAAGCACCATCTTCCTGGAAATAAAATAGACCTGGTCGTGTGTGCCAATCATGATACGACTGTGCCAAGTGCCATGGCTCTCTGGTTATAAGGGGGAGTGGGAGTTAAAAGCTGATATGGGTCCCTTGATGTTGTGCAAACACACAGACGTGTGGTCACGCGCACTCACAAAAGCATGCACGAATGAACGAACAGAATACACTCAAACACACACACACGCGCGCACATGCATACGTTCACGCTTGCACACACACACACACTCCCTTTTCGCCCTGCTGGTAGGGCATATTTCCCCGTAGTCGGCACGTCTGTCATTGGCCGGCCGTTCAAAGAGGAGCTTAACCGCCGGTACTGGACAGAGAAACACCGGCTGTGGCGTTGCCATGGTGACAGCCTGCCCGTAGGGGCGTGGGCTTTGTCATCCTGTGTGTCAGTGAACATGCTCCTACTCACATATAACTCCTCTCTTCTCTTATGCCCTAATGTATCTGTAAATGAAAAAGGAAAATCCTTATTGACTATCTGTTAGCGTTGTTGATTACCCGGGCTTGTTCTGCCGTGGTATAATGCACACTAATGAGCAACAGAGTTCAGACAGCAAAGTTCTTATGAGTCAATACAGCTGGAGATGTTGTCCTGTAGCTGCTGGGGTGCCCTCTATTGAATACAGCCAGACATGACATGACACGCAGCGAGAGGCAGTCTGGAGCAGTATAGGAGACTGTCCCTCTCCAACTCTCTCATCGTCTCTCTCAGCATCTCTCTTTCCCAGATTGGACTGCAGTGGGTTTGACGCAGGGAACTAAAAATGGCCAGGTGTATAGTTTGTGAATAGGATCGTTATTGGGCTTCTGGTATGTTAAGTTTGAGCTTGTGGGATAGGGACGGTTCTCGCGTGTTGTGGAGATGTTGTGGAGACGTTGTGTATTTAGTACAGAGTAGAGAATATACAGCACTGGCCGATGAAAGACAGAATAGACATGATTAATGACCAGACCAGTGGGCTTTCAGGGTAGGGACTATTCAACGCCTCAGCGGAGAGCTTAGGAGAGCAGACTAGCAGTGCTTCAGACCAGAGTCTTTCAGTCCTCCCTTTATTCATTCAGAAAACGCCCCACGTCTCAACCCTTCAGCTCTCCATTATTTTATTCCTCCCTAAATTCTCTCCATCCTGCTGACAGAGGGGTGCAGAGGTCCAGGAGACACACCCCTAACCAAGGGCCCTTTGTCCTCCCCCTGATCCAGCAGCTGTGGCCCGCGGGGTCCCGTCCTCACAACGATAGTGCACTGCCAAGTGATGTCATCCCCGTGCACTTTGGACTCTCAATTCCCGTCTAAATCGTTTCTCGGACTCTGAGGATTTCAAAGCGAGTCAAATACAATTTTGTTTGTCACATGCGCCGAATACAACAGGTGTAGGTAGACCTTACAGGGAAATGCTTACTTACAAGCCCCTAACCAATAACACAGTTTTAAGAAGAAAAAAACAAACAGAAATATAACAAATAATGAAGGAGCAACAATAAAATAACAGTAGCGAGGCTATATACAGGGGGTACCGGTACAGAGTCAATGTGCGGGGGCACCGGTTAGTAGAGGTAATTGAGGTAATATGTACATGTAGGTAGAGGTAACTACGCATGGGTAATAAACAAAGAGTAGCAGCAGCGTAAAAATGTGGGGTGGGGGCAAATAGTCTGGGTAGCCATTTGATTAGATGTTCTGGAGTCTTATGGCTTGGGGGTAGAAGCTGTTAAGAAGCCTTTTGGACCTGGGCTTGGCGCTCAGGTACCACTTGCCGTGCGGTAGCAGAGAGAACAGTCTATGACTAGGTTGGCTGGAGTCCTCTGACAACGCCTGGTATAGAGGTTCTGGATGGCAGGAAGCTTGGCCCCAGTGATGTACCACCCACTGTAGTGCTTGCTGTCGGAGTCCGAGCAGTTGCCACACCAGGCGGTGATGCAACCAGTCAGGATGCTGTCGATGGTGCAGAACATTTTGAGGATCTGAGGACCCATGCCAAGTCTTTTCAGTCTCTTGAGAGGGAATTCTGTTGTGCTGGGGATGAAAATATTCTCTCTCAAAGGCACTTTCTGCTTTGAACAATGGCATTGTCCTTTTTTACAGTTCTCTTTGTGTAATTCTTCTGCCAATGAACACCTGGTTTTGAAAAAGAAGAAGCTCATTACATGCCTTACTGACTTGCAAATGAACAAAGATGAAGAGGAAGAGAGTGAATACAAATGAACTCATGATTGACTTTACTTTTCTGTATTTTGCAGTTTCCGCCACAACTTGTCATCGTTTCTGGCAAACATATTCATCTAACTAACTCAACTTCAAAGCCTCATAGCTACAGAGAAGAGGGTCTTGTGTGTGTGTGTGTGTGTGTGTGTGTGTGTGTGTGTGTGTGTGTGGGAGGGAGGGGGGGTGGGGGGGGGGGGGGGGATGGTTCCACAGACTGAGCTCCATCCCGTGTGATAGATAGGCGCGGGGTTAAAGGTTAAGGGTGTATTTCGGGTGGTAAGAGTTATTCATAAGGGTAATTAAAGGTGACCTCTCTCCCTCTAACCTTCTCTGAATGTTGATATGTTTATGTCCACTGGCCTCCAGTGAGAAGTGATGGCTCTTGCCTATTGGGCCAGGAGTTGTGTTTAACTAGGACTGGCGAGGAACAACTCCAGGCCCTACCATTACCATATTACAGCACTTATTTTTATAATTCAATCTTGGTTTTGCATTGTCAATGTCAGTCACCCCATGTAGTCCCCCAGATATATCTGCTTCAAATAGGTCAATATGATATGATATGAACCCTGTGACACACCTTAGGGAGACACCAGAGGACTCACCCATTTTATTAAACACAGTTAGAAAACCCATTTTAACACACATCAGATTGACCATATAATCCATATAATCTTTTGCCAAAGGGGTTCATGGGATACCATTTTCTTTTATCGCACACACACCTGGTAACGCGGTCATGACAACCTGAAACAAAGTCTTTCCACACTCGCACTATGAAGCCCAAGTTTCTAATTACATTTGGCATCTTATGGGCCATATACATTTGAATGCGATGGGCTATACATTCTAAGCACATACGCCCTCCGTGACACGTTGCCAATGTGGATCTGTCTATGATGTACGGCCTGGAGTTTGCAGTTTATCGTATAGAATAGGTTATGTATTCTCTAAACCCACAGCACTTACACTCTCTGTGCTCCCCTAGCCTCTGTATTTGTGTCGTGCGTGGTAATATCTTGGTCATAGATCTTTTTCTTTACAGTCTTCTCCTACCACAGACCTTTGACTCAATGGAAGTGTCTACTATTACTGTATATTGGCTTGGTTTACGGTTGGATCCTGTCACGCTGTCTTCTAATGCCAGGTTATCTTTGGGCCTGAGCTACTCTTTCATTAAATCGCTTAGATGGGGACAGGTTCTCAGTCAAGCCACGTTTTATGATAAAAAAAAAAATGATTGTGCTCTGATTCATTTCAGTTGTGGTTCTGTGGTGTGGACACAGAGAGATTATGGTGGAACTGGGTGTGGGGTGTTTCTGCCGGTGAGTGAGGCAGTATAAGACAAGATGAGCTCTCGTCTGCTTTGGTCACCACGCCGACTGTGACATTAGGCCAGGGCGGTCCGATAGTCATCAGTGGTCAGCGAACCACAGCGGACTATGTCAACCCTCTGCTTTCACACCAAACGGCCTGTCAGAGAGAGATAGAGGGGGGAGCGCGAGAGAGCAAGAGAGAGAGAGAGGTGAAGGCTGTAAAGAGAGAGATGGCGAGGGGAACAGAGAGGGACAGCGGCAGACCAAGATGATGTCTTTGATAAGTACACGTGGCTCAAGGGGAGATGAAAGAGAGAAGACGAAGTAAGAAAGAGAAAAGTGAGAGGAGTAGGAAGAGGGGAATGGGAGACAAAATAAGACAGATGTGTTGTGAAAGACAGGGGCCCCAACAGAGACCACATGAAACAGGATAATATTGTGTTTTCAGTTCAGTGCTAGGTTACCCCCTCACTGAGGGGAGACTAATTACTGTTTGATCTAATACTTTATCTCTATGTGTTCCCGAAAACCCGCACACTCTGCGAGCGTCCCTCCTCTACTCCTTTATCCTGGCACTGACTGTACTGTTGGTTCTCCTTCTGAGGGGAGAGAACACCTGGCATCCTCCAAACCAAATATTCATAAATCAGTGAAGAGTGTGGGCCGCGTACCAATCGCTATGAGTTCGACCCAACCAACCAACCTCCTCTGTGAGGTTTAGATCGAGGCCTCTGAGGTTTTTGCAACATTGCGTTTCACATTTTCTCTCTCTCGCTCTCTCTTTCTCTCTCTCTCAATTCAATTCAATTCAAGGGGCTTTATTGGCATGGGAAACGTGTTAACATTGCCAAAGCAAGTGAGGTAGATAATATACAAAAGTGAAATTAACAATACAAATTAACAGTAACCATTACATATACAGACGTTTTAAAACAATAAAGACATTACAAATGTCAAATTATATATATATATACAGTGTTGTAACAATGTACAAATGGTTAAGGGTACACAAGGGAAAATAAATAAGCATAAATATGGGTTGTATTTACAATGGTGTTTGTTCTTCACTGGTTGCCCTTTTCTTGTGGCAACAGGTCAGAAATCTTGCTGCTGTGATGGCACACTGTGGAATTTCACCCAGTAGATATGGGAGCTTTTCAAAATTGAATTTGTTTTCGAATTCTTTGTGGATCTGTGTAATCTGAGGGACATGTCTCTCTAATATGGTCATACATTGCGCAGGAGGTTAGGAAGTGCAGCTCAGTTTCCACCTCATTTTGTGGGCAGTGTGCACATAGCCTGTCATAGCTAAGTCATCATGTTTGTTTATTGAACTGAACATTAATACAAAATAACAAGAGACTAAATGAAACCGAAACAGTCCTGTAAGTTGCAAACACTAAACAGTGTCTTCTCTTGAGAGCCAGGTCTGCCTACGGCGGCCTTTCTCAATAGCAAGGCTATGCTCACTGAGTCTGTACATAGTCAAAGCTTTCATTAAGTTTGGGTCAGTCACAGTGGACAGGTATTCTGCCACTGTGTACTCTCTGTTTAGGGCCAAATAGCATTCTAGTTTGCTCAGTTTTTTTGTTCATTCTTTCCAATGTGTCAAGTAATTATCTTTTTGTTTTCTCAAGATTTGGTTGGGTCTAAGTGTTCTGCTGTCCTGGGGCTCTGTGGGGTGTGTTTGTGTTTGTGAACAGAGCCCCAGTACCAGCTTGCTTAGGGGACTCTTCTCCAGGTTCAGTTCTCTATAGGGGATGGCTTTGTTATGGAAGGTTTGGGAATCGTTTCCTTTTAGGTGGTTGTAGAATTTAGCAGCTCTTTTCTGGATTTTGATCATTAGTGGGTATCGGCCTAATTCTGCTCTGCATGTATTATTTGGTGTTCTACGTTGTACACAGAGGATAGTTTTGCAGAATTCTGCATGCAGAGTCTCAATTTGGTGTTTGGCCCATTTTGTGAAGTCTTGGTTGATGACCGGACCCCAGACCTCACAACCATAAAGGGCAATGGGCTCTATGACTGATTTAAGTACTTTTAGCCAGATCCTAATTGGTATGTTGAATTTTATGTTCCTTTTGATGGCATAGAATGCCCTTCTTGCCTTGTCTCTCAGATCGTTCACAGCTTTGTGGAAGTTACCTGTGGCTCTGATGTTTAGACCAAGGTATGTATATTTTTTGTGTGCTCTAGGGCAACGGTGTCTAGAGGGAATTTGTATTTGTGGTCCTGGCGACTGGACCTTTTTTGGAACACCATTATTTTGGTCTTACTGAGATTTACTGTCAGGACCCAGGTCTGACAGAATCTGTGCAGAAGATCTAGGGGCTGCTGTAGGCCCTCCTTGGTTGGTGACAGAAGCACCAGATCATCAACAAACAGTGGACATTTTACTTCAGATTCTAGTAGGGTGAGGCCGGGTGCTGCAGACTTTTCTAGTGCCCGTGCCAATTTGTTGATATATATGTTGAAGAGGGTGGGGCTTAAGCTGCATCCCTGTCTCACCCCACTGCCCTGTGTGAAGAAATGTGTGTATTTTTTGCCAATTTTAACACTTGTTGTTTGTGTATATGGATTTTATAATGTCGTATGTTTTACCCCCAACACCACTTTCCATTGATTTGTATAGCAGACACTCATGCCAAATTGAGTCGGAGGCTTTTTTGAAATCAACAAAGCATGAGAAGACGTTGCCTTTGTTTTGGTTTGTTTGGTTGTCAGTTCGGGTGTGCAGGGTAAATGCATGGTCTACTGTACTGTGATTTGGTAAAAAATCTAATTGGCATTTGCTCAGTACATTGTTTTCATTGAGGAAATGTACGAGTCTGCTGTTAATGATAATGCAGAGGATTTTCCCAAGGTTGCTGTTGACGCAGATCCCACGGTAGTTATTGGGGTCAAATTTGTCTCCACTTTTGTGGATTGAGGTGATCAGTCCTTGGTTCCAAATATTGGTGAAGATGCCAGAGCAAAGGATGATGTTTAAGAGTTTTAGTATAGCCAATTGGATTTTGTGGTCTGTATATTTGATCATTTCATTAAGGATACCATCAACACCACAGGCCTTTTTGGGTTGGAGGGTTTTTATTTGGTCCTGTAGCTCATTCAAGGTAATTGGAGAATCCAGTGGGTTCTGGTAGTCTTTAATAGTTGATTCTCTCTCTCTCTCTCTCTCTCTCTCTCTGTCTCTCTGTCTCTCTGTGTCTCTCTCTCTGTCTCTCTCTCTCTCTCTCTCTCTCTCTCTCTCTGTCTCTCTGTCTCTCTGTGTCTCTCTCTCTCTCTCTGACAGCCCTGTGCAGCAGAGCAGCTAGTAGTTAATTAATGGGTTTAATGCGGTAGCTTCATGCACATAATATGCAAGGTCGATTAGAAAAAGGCACAGCTCGGATGCAGAGCAGAGTGACACAGACAGAGGCGGTCTTTCTCTTTCATGTGTGTGTGTGTGTATATGTGTCTGTGTGTGAGTGTGTGTTTGTTCGTGTCTGTCTGCGTGTGAGTATGTATGTTTGTGCGTGCGTGCTGACCCCATCATCTTGGCAGGTAGACCAGGAGGAGAATGAAATTAACCCACGTCCTGTTGAACAGACGCTAGACAATTGGCGTAAAATGTGGAAGTAGAATTGATTTAACGGGGTCTGTGCTGTCTGTGTGTGTTTGTGTGTGTGTGTGGGTATGAGGATCTGTTTGTGTGTGTGTCTGTGTGTATGTACGCATATGTGTGAGGATCTGAGTATGTGTGTATGTGTTTACGTGTTTGAGTCTGTACTGTATGTATATGCATGTTTGCCTGCGGGCACAACCGTAGCGTTGTTGACCTGAAGAGCTAATTCTGCACACAGCCTCCAGTCTTCCTCGCCTCTTTCTCTACTCTCCTCCTCTGCTCTCGTCTTTCTGTTTATCTGGCCCTAGGCTGCTGTCTGTCAATACAGGCCGAGGCCACTCACACTTACACACACTGTTAACACCTCATTAAACACACATAGGACTTTTGTGGGCCCTTTCGTGGTGGTCGGCGAAATGAGTTTATTGAGTTTGTGGTGTCCATTCGCGTGTCCACTCTATGACTCTCATGGCCACTTTAATAGACATGTGAAAAGATGACGAGCGACATATCATTTTTCCTCCTTTCCCTCCTAGTAATGGCTGTGGATCTGTGTGTTAACCAAGTGTTTTGTTGTTTAAAGGGTTATTGGTTTATAAAGGGATGGCCCAGCTGGGATTTATAATTCCCCATATGGCCTGTCTAATTGTTACGAGTTTCCACACTCCTGTTTATAGTACATTCACCAGATTGAACCTCTCAGTGTGGAAGCCAATGCAGCACAATGCGTTTTATTGAATGGTTACACTCATCCCTACACCTCCACATAGCCTACACAGCACTATTCTTTATTGAACCTTTATTTGACCAGGAAAATACCCTTGAGGTTAGACATTTGGCCAGGGGGGAACCGAACTGCTAGTAGTACTCGTGTTAGGAGCATATGTCGGTAGTGGTAGTTCCTATCTTTTATCGCTCGCTACTTTCTTTACCGGGTGTTTCTAATGTTTTACTGGGCGTTTGTGGTCGATGTGGGCAGCCTGTGTGGTTTTTATACTAGTTGGTGGTACGGGGCTTGGTGGCTGTTGTGATGTGTCACTGTGTGCTGTGTGACCAGACATCAGGTCAGTGTGTTAGCCTCCTCTGTGTTTGTAAGGAACACTGTTGGAGCTGGGCTATATCTCACTGTCTGGGGTATAGAACCACTGGCGGTACTGTTAGAGTGTTTCCCTCTTTCTGTTTCTCTCTCTCCCCCCCGTCTCTCTCTACTTCTTTCTCTCTCTTTTCTCCCTGTCTCCGTCTCCCTTGAGGACGTTCTGGCTCCGTAGAAAGTAGGCCTTCCACCGTAGCAACTCTGACTCTGTCTCTCTCTCTCTCTCTCTCTCTCTCTCTCTCTCTCTCTCCTTCCCTCCCGATCTCATATCCCTAGTCTAACAGCCCATTAGAGTTGCCAGTTGAACAGGAGGGAGGACTCGTAAAAAAGTGAAATCTGCCTATTTAACGGCGCCATAAACCAGACGCTCGCCTCAAAACCCTTCTTCTCTGTTCTTATATTAATGAAGCATAAAATATTTAATGAAATCTTAAAAGGCTGTTGATATAAAGGTCCAAAGGTTTCAGCCGTGCTGTACCGCCACTCTACATTCTTTCCTGATTGTTCATTCTATTCATTCTGAGAGGCTGTGGAGCGATTGCTCCCCACTCATTACAGTAGGGAGTAACTCTCCATTTGTCCCTCTGCAGTGTTTCGCATACTACTGTAGTGGTAGAGCTTGAAGTTGTTCCTTTTCCTGCAATGTGACATGACTGCGGGCCCTGGTTTTAGCTTGTGGGGTCCAGACTTTTTTTTTTTCACATTAAAAACTCCTAGTTAAAAATTGGGCATCTACCTACCTGTCTGTTGTTCCCCCATTCCCATCAAACTTGACCTCAGTGTTATTTTTGTACATTGAAGACCAATCCTCACTCCTACTTTATACAGTGAAGTCGTGTAATCAAGAGGGTCGTATCAGAAGGGTGGAATGTGCTGTCATTGGGCGAGTCGCAAAAGCGCTCCCCACATTACCCACCCACAGCCAAGCCATTACACGGTTTCACTCCAGAACATAACCACAGATGGAGACGGTGAGTGGCTTGTCCTGTTACATTTATAGGCCCAGTTATTCCCGGGTTGTAGCCCCTCTTAAACCCTATGAGGAAGCTAGCTAAAATATTAGGCATTCATCACAGTTATTATAGCCTGTAAAATCCCTCTCTTTGAAGGAGAGAGACCCCTCTTTTTTTTCCCCCATCATTTTATTCCTGCAGGACTGCGAAATGGACGTAGGTTATTGCCTGAGCTTAGGCACGCAGTCATATCAGGCACAATCATCTTTGTCCTTCCTCTTTTCCCCTCGTTCCCCGGGCTTCCGTTTACATTAGAGAACATAGTGGAATGAATCTGCTACTGCTGTTGCTGAAGGAGGGGGACTTATCACTGTGGAAATCAATGGGGCTGGATGTAGTCACTTATAACAAAGTAAGACAGAGGGATGGGAAGAGAGATTTGGTTGAAGGGATGGTTAGAGGGAAGGAGGGAGGGAGGGCAGTGTGAGAGAGAAAGAAAGGGAAAGACGGAGATTTAAGAGAGGGAGAGAGAGAGAGAGAGAGACATATTTTGCTCTTCTATCGCACGTACAATGATAAACAGAAAATTGCTATTTAGCTTTGGCATTATCTAATGTGACTTGATGTATTTTGTCCCCTCTCCCACTCTGTACGCCAGTGCCTCAAGTCAAGCCAGGATGCAAGCCAGGATACTGTGTCCACGTTTTGCGCTAGGGCCTAATTACTTTGCATTATCTTAATAACTAATGTTGTTTTGTCCTTCTCTCCCCCTGTAGCCTGCCCCCCAGGGACATTCAAGTCAACCCAGGGTCCAGGCCTGTGTCTGCAGTGCCCCTCCAACAGCCGCTCTGCAACCGAGGCCGCCACTATCTGCATCTGCCGCAATGGTTACTACCGCGGTGACATGGACCAGCCTGACATGCCCTGCACCAGTGAGTATCTTTATGGTACTGTTCCTACTCTAACTCTGTACAGCTAGACATGCCCTGCACCAGTGAGTATCTTTATGGTACTGCTTCTACTCTAACTCTGTACAGCTAGACATGCCCTGCACCAGTGAGTATCTTTATGGTACTGTTCCTACTCTAACTCTGTACAGCTAGACATGACCTGCACCAGTGAGTATCTTTATGGTACTGCCTCTACTCTAACTCTGTACAGCTAGACATGACCTGCACCAGTGAGTGTCTTTATGGTACTGTTCCTACTCTAACTCTGTACAGCTAGACATGACCTGCACCAGTGAGTATCTTTATGGTACTGTTCCTACTCTAACTCTGTACAGCTAGACATGCCCTGCACCAGTGAGTATCTTTATGGTACTGTTCCTACTCTAACTCTGTACAGCTAGACATGACCTGCACCAGTGAGTATCTTTATGGTACTGTTCCTACTCTAACTCTGTACAGCTAGACATGACCTGCACCAGTGAGTGTCTTTATGGTACTGTTCCTACTCTAACTCTGTACAGCTAGACATGACCTGCACCAGTGAGTATCTTTATGGTACTGTTCCTACTCTAACTCTGTACAGCTAGACATGACCTGCACCAGTGAGTATCTTTATGGTACTGTTCCTACTCTAACTCTGTACAGCTAGACATGCCCTGCACCAGTGAGTATCTTTATGGTACTGTTCCTACTCTAACTATGTACAGCTAGACATGCCCTGCACCAGTGAGTATCTTTATGGTACTGCCTCTACTCTAACTCTGTACAGCTAGACATGCCCTGCACCAGTGAGTGTCTTTATGGTACTGTTCCTACTCTAACTCTGTACAGCTAGACATGCCCTGCACCAGTGAGTATCTTTATGGTACTGTTCCTACTCTAACTCTGTACAGCTAGACATGACCTGCACCAGTGAGTATCTTTATGGTACTGCTTCTACTCTAACTCTGTACAGCTAGACATGACCTGCACCAGTGAGTATCTTTATGGTACTGTTCCTACTCTAACTCTGTACAGCTAGACATGCCCTGCACCAGTGAGTATCTTTATGGTACTGTTCCTACTCTAACTCTGTACAGCTAGACATGACCTGCACCAGTGAGTGTCTTTATGGTACTGTTCCTACTCTAACTCTGTACAGCTAGACATGCCCTGCACCAGTGAGTATCTTTATGGTACTGCCTCTACTCTAACTCTGTACAGCTAGACATGACCTGCACCAGTGAGTATCTTTATGGTACTGTTCCTACTCTAACTCTGTACAGCTAGACATGACCTGCACCAGTGAGTGTCTTTATGGTACTGCTTCTACTCTAACTCTGTTAGACACTGTTTACGACTTCAGTACTGCAGTGTGCAGTACATGAATCCATCTCCCCTAGTGTAGACCACAGTCCTCATTATCCTGATAGACACAGCAGACACACCAACTAGCCTCCTCACATACAGTACACCGGGTAGCCAATAAGCCTGTTCGTGCCCTCTTACTTACCTTAACACATGAAAACAATACGCTAAGCTCATCACAAGTCCCCATTGACACGCAATTATGTCAGAGAAGAACACTGAAGCCCCGAACGCACGCACACACACACACACACACACACACACACACACACACACACACACAGGGATGTTCATGCACACACACACACACACTGGCCCTAATGGAGGATCTTATTCATGGTTCTCAAATACTCCTCACTATGGAGCAGCACTAGATCTACAGTATTAGTCTGGGAATGTACTTTTTAATTATATCTTGATAATTCATGGAGCCTTAGCTAATTGGTTCAGAGACACGTTGTAGTGTCCAGTTCTGTTCCTCTGGTCTGGCTGGTGCTACCAGACCTGTCTGTGTCTGTGGAAGCATACTGTAGCTACAGTTGTAGTCGGAAGTTTACATACAAAATTCTCTGTCTTAGGTCAGTTAGGATCACCACTTTATTTTAAGAATGGGAAATGTCAGAATAATAGTAGAGAGAATGATTTATTTCAGCTTTTATTTCTTTCATCACATTCCCAGTGGGTCAGAAGTTAACATACACTCAATTAGTATTTGGAAGCATTGCCTTTAAATTGTTTAACGTGGGTCCAACGTTTCAGGTAGCCTTCCACAAGCTTCCTACAAAAAGTTGGGTGAATTTTGGCCCATTCCTCCTGGCAGAGCTGGTGTAACCGAGTCAGGTTTGTGGGCCTCCTTGTTCGCACACGCTTTTTCAGTTATGCCCACAAATTTCTATAGGATTGAGATCAGGGCTTTGTGATGGCCACTTCAAATGCATTGACTTTGTTGTCCTTAAGCCATTTTGCCACAACTTTGGAAGTATGCTTGGGGTCATTGTCCATTTGGAAGACCCATATAGTTTCCTGATTGATGCCTTGAGATGTTGCTTCAATATATTCACATAATTTTCCTTCTGCTTGATGCCATCTATTTTGTGAAGTGCAGTTCCTCCTGCAGCACCCCCGCGACATGATGCTGCCACCCCTGTGCTTCACGGTTGGGATGGTGTTCTTCGGCTTGCAAGCCTGCCCCTTTTTCCTCCAAACAAAACGATGGTCATTATCGCCAAACAGTTCTATTTTTGTTTCATCAGACCAGAGGACATTTCTCCAAAAAGTACAATCTTTGTCCCCAGGTGCAGATGCAAACCGTAGTCTGGCTTTTTTATGGCGGTTTTGAAGCAGCGGCCTCTTCCTTGCTGAGCGGCCTTTCAGGTTAAGTCGATATAGGACTCATTTTACTGTGGATATGCTGTTTCCTCCAGCATCGTCACAAGGTCCTTTGCTGTTGTTCTGGGATTGATTTGCACTTTTCGCACCAAAGCACGTTCATCTCTAGGAGACAGAAAGCTTCTTTCCTGAGCGGTATGACGGCTGCGTGGTTCCATGGTGTTTATACTAGCGTACTATTGTTTGTACAGATGAACGTGGTACATTCAGGCGTTTGGAAATTTCTCTCAAGGAGGAACCAGACTTGTGGAGGTCTACAATTTTTTTTCTGAGGTCTTGGCAGATTTCTTTTGATGTTCCCATGATGTCAAGCAAAGAGGCACTGAGTTGGAAGGTAGGCCTTGAAATACATCCACAGATACACCTCCAATTGACTCAAATGATGTCAATTAGCCTATCAGAAGCTTCTAAAGCCATTACATAATTTTCTTGAATTTTTCAAGCTGTTTAAAGGCACAGTCTACTTAGTGTATGTAAACGTCTGACCCACTGGAATTGTGATACAGTGAATTATAAGTGAAATAATCTGTCTGTAAGCAATTGTTGTAAAAATTACTTGTGTCATGCACAGTAGATGTCCTAACCGACTTGCCAAAACTATAGCTTGTTAACAAGACATTTGTGGAGTGGTTGAAAAACGAGTTTTAATGACTTTAACCTCAGTGTATGTAAACTTCTGACTTCAACTGCATATGTATGTCAAGCCATCTGCTCTGCTGCGTTTCTCTTCGCCTTGAGACCTTGAATGCTCCCCTAGTGCAACATCAACATGCCGCTCCTCTTTCGAGTCTTGAATGCCCGTTCCCAGTGAGGCAGCCCTCTCCATGTCGTTGCTTTGAATTCCCCCTCAATAATAGAACCCATTTGCACCTTGAGACTTTGAACGCTCCCCAAGTGTGGCATCCTTGTCTGCCTTGAGGCTCTGAACATTCCTCAAGTTCACCGTAGCTCTCCAGGTTTTTCAGTGCTCCCTCAAGACTAGCACCACCTTCCAACTTGACTCTATGCACGTTCCCTGTAGAACACTATAGCTTTCGGCTTTGAATCTCTGAACACTCCCAAAGAGTAGCAATTTCCACCTTAAGGCTGTTGAATGCACCCTTTCCACTATGATATCTGCTCACTCTCCGGGTGAGTCTCTTGTCTGAACGCTGCCTCAGCCCAGCATGTTGCTCTTCCCATACTACGCCAAGGCCAGTGGAGGCTGCTGAGGGGACGACTTCTCATAAGAAGGGCTGGAATGGAGTCAATGGAGTGGTATGAAGCACATCAAACACATGGTTTCTATGTGGCTGATTCTACTCCAATGACTCCATTCCAGCCATTATTATGAACCGCCTTCCTCTCAGAAGCCTCCACTTGGCTTGTAGCATTCTCTATTCAATGCTTCCCAACACTCTCTGCAAGCTGCTCTGCAATGCTTTCCTAATCCTGGCAGAAGTAGTAATAGTAGTGGTAGTAGTAGCAGTAGTAGTAATAGTAGTGGTAGTAGTAGCAGTAGTAGTAATAGTAGTGGTAGTAGTAGCAGTAGTAGTAATAGTAGTGGTAGTAGTAGCAGTAGTAGTAATAGTAGTGGTAGTAGTAGCAGTAGTAGTAGCAGAAGTAGTAATAGTAGTGGTAGTAGTAGTAGTAATAGAAGTAGCAGTAGTAGTAATAGTAGTAGTAATAATAACAGTAGTAGTATCAGAAGTAGTAATAGTAGTGGTAGTAGTAGCAGTAGTAGTAGCAGAAGTAGTAATAGTAGTGGTAGTAGTAGTAGTAATAGAAGAAGCAGTAGTAGTAATAGTAGCAGCAATAACAGTAGTAGCAACAGTAGTAGTAGTTGTAGTAGTAGCAGTAGCAGCAGTGACAGTAGTAGTAACAGTAGTAGTAGTAGTATTAGTAGCAGTAACAGTAGTAGCAACAGTAGTAGTAGTTGTAGTAACAGTAGCAGTAGTAGCAGTAGTAGCAGCAGTAACAGTAGTAGCAACAGTAGTAGTAGTTGTAGCAGTAGCAGCAGTGACAGTAGTAGTAACAGTAGTAGTAGTAGTAGTAGTAGTGGTAGTAGTAGTAATAGAAGTAGCAGTAGTAGTAATAGTAGTAGTAATAGTAGTAGTAATAATAACAGTAGTAGTAGCAGTAGTAGCAGCAATAACAGTAGTAGCAGCAGTGACAGTAGTAGTAACAGTAGTAGTAGTAGTAGTAGTAGTAGTAGTAGTAGTGGTAGTAGTAGTAGTAGTAATGGTAGTAGTAGTAGTATCGGTAGTAGCAGTAGAAGTAGTAGTAGTAGTAGTAGTAGTGGTAATAGTAGTGGTAGTAGTAGGAGTAGTAATATTATTATTATTAGTAGTAGTAGTAGTAATAGTAGTAATAGTAGTAGTAGTAGTAGTAGTAGTAGTAGTGGTGGTGGTGGTAGTGGTAGTAGTAGTAGTAGTAGTAGTAGTAGTGGTAGTAGTAGTAGTAGTAGTAGTATTAGTGGCAGTAATAGCGGTAGTAGTGGTAGTAGTAGTAGTAGTAATAGTAGTAGTAGTAGTAGTAGTAGTAGTAGTAGTGGTAGTGGTAATAGTAGTAGTAGTAGCAGCAGTAACAGTATTACACTTCAGCTCTACTATAAGCATTGTGTTGCTTTTCCATCATTGTCGTGTCAATGTGACATTCTACCTGCTACACAGAGCGAGTTGTTGTGAGAGCGGAGAGGAGCAGAGGGGAAGAGCATCTTTATTGTATTTTGCCTGCTGTACTGTACCATATTCATCAATAATGCGTAATTACAATAGCTTTGGTCCAGTTATTCGCAAGTACTCATTGTTGCTAGTGGTTATACTTAAAGATGCACTATGCAGAAATCGTTCCGCCTTTTCCTGCTTGTAAAAATGTGAATAGTTGGCCTTATTTCAGTTTGTGTGACAAAACAAGCAGGTATAGCTTAGAGAATCATTGTACCATCTAAACCGCTGTGAAATATATTTTCCATTACCAGAAATATTGCATTTTCAGCTGTTTGAAGCTGGTGTACAAAACATAAAGTAAAAGACACAAAAACAAAACTTAAGAACAGGAATCATAAAAATAGCAACATAGAACAGATCTACCGCGTCTTAGACTTGCTTTCAATGAGAATGACAGATCTATAACTCACAGTTCTATGTGAATTTTGTCAGGTTGCCCCAAAAGTTTCATATTGCAGCTTTAATGATTCTCTAATTACACATGTTACTTTTGTTTAAATTGTGAGTGAACCTAGCTAGTCAATGTAGCTAGCTAGCTAGTATTAGTCGCTTATTGATTTCATACATCTTACTAAAATAACCAGTGGTGTATAGTAGAGGCCATATGCAACCAAAGTGTACTTTATTTCTCATTATTTCAATTCCCAAGATAGAAAAAAAGTTGCGCATCAGCCATCAAGAATTAAACCTGGGCAATTGTTGAGCTTGGATGCTGCCATTGGACATGATGCAACGCAAGCACAACACGGGCAGTGAAGCAGATTTCATTGATTTTAAAGGAAACATTTCCTCAACGGCCGATGTCAATGCCAGACGCCCGATGGCTATAGTGTAGAGGGCAGTAGTAGTATAAGTAGTAGCAGTAGCAGCAGCAGTAGTAGTATTAGTAGTAGCAGCAGCAGCAGTAGCAGTACTAGTATTAGTAGTAGCAGCAGCAGTAGTTGTACTAGTATTAGTAGTAGCAGCAGCAGTAGTTGTACTAGTCGTAGCAGCAGCAGCATCAGACCCTGTACTGGACTATGCTCCAGATCTCTCTCTCTCTGATTAGCAGGGTGATGGATTGACCAAAACGATCCCCCTCTCACCACCCTGACCCCCCGTGGGACCCACCGAGCCGAGGCTCCACTTCAAACAACGTCCATCTAGGGGGACCACCAAACCCTCTGTCTCCCAGCACGGGGCCCACTCCCCTCGGCTCTGCTACCCGCCATCGTAGGCCATTGGGACTGGCTCGCCCAGCATGGCACTCCCCTCTCCCTCACCAACCCTCAGGCATCCCCCAGACTTTCCCCAGTTCCCTCACCACTGGCTGGTCCAGGGCTGCCTGCCTGCTGGGCCCACAGGCCTCTCTCTGTGTGGGGGAGAGAAGGAGACTGACAGGCCTGGCCATTAATTGGTGGGAGCTGGTGGGAGTGGGCCAGTGGAACTGTTGTTGATTAATTAGTTGGGGAGAAATGAGATACAGGGTGTTTCTCAATATGCATTCTAGCGTACTCTGAGCATACAAATTGGAGCACGAAACGATCAGAGTATGAGTCCAAATTAACGTATGTGAAATGGAGCACAGAGGACAGTTCTCAGATGAGTACTTTGTGTGTACACATTTCAAAGCATGCATCGACGCAAGCTTCAACTAAAATATTCCCAGGATTGTTGATGTAATATGACGCAACCATGGAAAAATTGTTTCTTGAAAATAATGGCTGCTGGTATTGAGCAGAAGCAAGAGAAAATGAACTCTGACTTCGGAATGATAAGGTTCCCACTCACATCTCGTTTAAAAATGTTTTCTTTTGTTATTAACTCATCCACCCGTCCTCCTATTCGGAGGACAAATATATTTTTTGTTCTTTTACAGCTTTTCTGCTACATATTATACATTATATATTATACACATTATACATACATATTTTACATACACATTTGACATATATGGTACTTTTATATAAAGCAGTCACATAACAATAATACATTACCAAACATCAACTATTGTCTCATCGCTACAACTCCCGTACGGGCTCGGAAGTTCCATGCGTCCTCCGAAACACAACCCAACCAAGCCGCACTGCTACTTAACACAGCGCGCATCCAACCCGGAAGCCAGCCGCACCAATGTCAGCGTGCAAGCACACTGTAGTGTGCGCCCGGCCCGCCACAGGAGTTGCTAGTGCGCGATGAGACAAGGATATCCCTACCGGCCAAACCCTCCCTAACCCGGACGACGCTGGGCCAATTGTGAGTCGCCCCATGGACCTCCCGGTCGAGGCCGTGTGCGAACAGAGCCTGGGCTCAAACCCACAGCTAGCACTGCGATGCAGTGCCTTAGACCACTGCGCCACCCGGGAGGCCAAACATACAACTCTTTAATCCCAAACCTCAGCCCATCCCACCTATCACCATAGACCACCCTCGTTTGGTTTCTATGTGCCATATACTTTTCAATTGTGCTGTGATGTTTTAGATCATTTTTTATCTTTCTAATCGTATATTATCCACAGATTGTGAGCTAAAGATGAAAACTTTTCCTACGAGTATTATTATATTATTTTTTGACTGGCTATGGCTTTCCAAATCACTCAACAGCTCATATGTTGCCTGACTACAAGATTTTATCTTGCAACGTTAATAAATACATACTGTGTTTACCTGCCTAGAATATTCACTGTAGTGTGCATAGACCTGCCTAGAATATCCACTGTAGTGTGTATGGACCTGCCTAGAATATCCACTGTAGAGTGCATAGACCTGCCTAGAATATCCACTGTAGTGTGCATAGACCTACCTAGGATATCCACTGTAGTGTGTATACAGCTGTCTAGAATATCCACTGTATTGTGCATAGACCTGCCTAGAATATCCACAGTCATGTGCATAGACCTGCCTAGAATATCCACAGTAGTGTGCATAGACCTGCCTATAATATCCACTGTCGTGTGTATACACCTGTCAAGAATATCCACTGTAGTGTGCATACACCTGTCAAGAATATCCACTGTAGTGTGCATAGACCTGCCTAGAATATCCACTGTAGTGTGCATAGACCTGCCTAGAATATCCACTGTAGTGTGCATAGACCTGCCTAGAATATCCACTGTAGTGTGCATAGACCTGCCTAGAATATCCACAGTAGTGTGCATAGACCTGCCTAGAATATCCACAGTAGTGTGCATATACCTGCCTAGAATATCCACAGTAGTGTGCATAGACCTGCCTAGAATATCCACTGTAGTGTGCATAGACCTGCCTAGAATATCAACTGTAGTGTGCATAGACCTGCCTAGAATATGCACTGTAGTGTGCATAGACCTGCCTCGAATATCCACTGTAGTGTGCATAGACCTGCCTAGAATATCCACTGTAGTGTGCATAGACCTGCCTAGAATATCCACTGTAGTGTGTATAGACCAGCCTAGAATATCCACTGTAGTGTGCATAGACCTGCCTAGAATATCAACTGTAGTGTGCATAGACCTGCCTAGAATATGCACTGTAGTGTGCATAGACCTGCCTCGAATATCCACTGTAGTGTGCATAGACCTGCCTAGAATATCCACTGTAGTGTGTATAGACCAGCCTAGAATATCCACAGTGGTGTGCATAGACCTGCCTAGAATATCCAATGTAGTGTGCATAGACCTGCCTAGAATATCCACTGTAGTGTGTATAGACCAGCCTAGAATATAAACTGTAGTGTGCATAGACCTGCCTCGAATATCCACTGTAGTGTGCATAGACCTGCCTAGAATATCCAATGTAGTGTGCATAGACCACAGGCTAACTGACAAAGATTTTGGTAGCTAACGTTGGCCATCTACCTTTCATAACAACATTCATTTTTGTTGGTTTTTCACATCTAAAACTATCTGGCTAGCTTGATTAATGTGATTCACATATAGCTAGCTGATAATTATGAAGTCACAAGGTTGCGTTTGCTTTATGTAATATTTATTTTTTTGGTCTCTATTGGTCAAAGGTAATGCAGTAGCACAGGAGTGCGCAAATGTACATTTTTATGTGTTCTCCAACGTCTGGTCCTCAAAACAACGTACTCAAGAGAACGTCATCAAAGAAGGAACTCGGAGCAGGAGTGTGTGGAGCATGGTAGTATGCATATTGAGAAACACCTATAGAGATGGAGGGGAGAGACAGAGAAGTGTGCTGTGGCTTCACTGTGTGAAGAGGGACGGAAATGGAGAAATGAAGTAGCAATGAGCCCTCTCTCACCATCCCCTCACCCCCCCGTGGGACTCACCAAGCCGAGGCTCCACTTCAAACAACCTCCATCTCCCCTTTCCTCTTCCACTAGGGAGGCCGTCAAACCCTCTGTCTCCCAGCACGAGGCCCATTCCCCTCGGCTATGCTACCCACTGTTGGAGGCCTTTGGAACGGGGTCGCTCTGCACAGCGCTCCCCTCTCTCCACCACCCTCAGGCTTTCCCCAGACTTCCCCCAGTTCCTGGACCCACAGGCCTTTCTCTGTGTGGGGGAGAGAGGCAGACTGACAGGCCTAGCCGTTAATTGGTGGGAGTCGGTGGGAGTGGGCCAGTGGAACTCTTGCTGATAAGTGAGATACAGGGATGGAGGGGAGTAAGGGAGAACTGTGCTGTGGCTCCACTGTGTGAAGAGGAAGGGACATTGAGAAATTAAGTAGCATGGTTGAGTTCATGGAAAGAGAACCTCAACTCATAACTGTGGCCAAGCTTCCAGATGCTTCCTTGACCTCTGCCGCACACTGTCTGGACCACAGGCCACAAATCCATAAACCTCCTAACATTCTGCACTCTAAGGACAGGCTGAGAGAGATGTTTTCTCAGGCAATTCTTCTCTCCTTTGCAACCGTTCTCCTGTTCTCCTGTCCTCATTTTCACCACATCTCCTCCTAATTTCTCTCCCTCATGCCTTTTCTCATGTTTCAATTTGTCATGTTATTTTTTTTGTCCATCTTCTCTCCTATCTTGCTCCTTCTCCTCCCATTTATCCTTGCCCTTTTACCTCCTTTCTCTCCTTTCCTCCAATTGTCATTCTCTCCCTCTCTCATCTTCTCCATCTCTCCTTTCCTTTTTCTCACCGTCCCTCCTCTTCCTCCTTCTCTCCTCCTCTCCTTCTGCAGTGGTAGAGTAAGCAAGCTGCTGGTTCTGCCAGTAATGCACTAGTCAACAGAGCTAAGCCAGTGTAATTGCCTGGCCTGGGCTAATCCCTCTGCCTGCACTGCTGCCTGCCGTGAGAGAGATGGTGCTGTGCTTTAGACCTCAGCACACACGAGCATTCAGTCTTCTCTAGCAGTTTTCTTTCACATCCCGTGCTCCTTGTTCGGCACTGATATTGGAGCTTTTGTAGATCAAGCAGACCAGCTCCCCTGTGTGTTAGACTTCTCCGGTTCTATCTGGTGCGGTGGGAGTCCGTAACATTGAAACAACTTCGCTGGGCACACCACCATACCAGGAATGTGGTCGTAGTCGCTAATAGCTCCAACTGTTCAAAAGCTAGAGCCAAATCTGTTGGCCGTCTTTTTCTCTCCTCAAAGGTACGCTAGAAACCGCTGCTACCGCTCCGTTTGTCCCAGGCGCTAATAGCGGATGTCGACGGTTACTCACGTGGCCCACGTTTCTATGAACTAAGCGATGCATTCAGCCGACTGAGGGAAACAGGTTGCGCAAGACATTCGTTCATGTTATTGCTGCGAGCCCCATGCGTCTTGTGAGACAGGCAATGACTATGGCTGAGCATTGATGTGACATGATTGACATGATGGGTTTCTCAAGTGCAGATGTTTCTGACATAACCAAATTGATGGTGTGTAGCACCTGTGAGCGACATGTGCTGTAGAATAATTCAATTGGAGAATTAAGGTGTACGTGCGTGTGAGCCATTCCGTTTAGTTCTCCCTCTGAAACAAACCAGCCAGCACCAACCCGCCTTTCTTTTTCTCTTCCCCCAATTCCTTAGTCAGTCTGTGCTCCGGATCTCCACACAGGGAGTTGTAGTGAGTCCCTGAGGAGCTGTTTCCCATTGAAAAGACAAACAGCGTGAAGGAGACCCAGCAAAGCACTGAGATTGGCTTAGAGGGCCAGGCTAGGTAAACAATGTGGTGGGATGTTTATATTTGGGGCGCTGAAGTGCTCTTGACATTAGCAGGCAGCCCAGGGGGCAAACAAGGGTCGTGGCCTTTCTGGTCCTCCAACAATATGTGGACTGTAGACATTACTCTCTATCCACCTGTTACATGGGATTCTCTATGCCTCATCAGTTAGTTGCCAATGGTGGGGGTGAGTTTGACAGTAACACTATTGGGCATGCACGTGTACATAGATACACACACACACATGCATGCATGCATAGACACACACACAAACACACCCTAACCTAACCCAACCCCACACAAACTGTCACAAACACTCCAATCATTCTAACACGTCACTAGGAGTAAACAAAACGCTTGATGATCGCGCAGTCGTCCTAATTGTGGCGTGTAAGATGTAAGCAACAATCAAGGCTGACTAGTGCGGCTAAATGAATGCCAGGGTAGGAGCTCGGTAAGTAATGAACTCGACAAATTAAATCCCATGGCAAATTAAAACAGCCAAGGGCAGCCATAATAGCCTGCAAATCACCGGTTAAGTGGCAGTCACATCGGATTTCTCCATCCGTCACTGCATAGGGAAATCTATACAGCTACCAACAGGAGCCCAGAGACGAGATGCACCGAGCCAAACTCACACCTCTCCTCTCACGGCCATTTTGTTTTGTTGTATACACACATGAAAACAGACCGCACACAAGCATGTGAATAATGTACATGCAAACAGTGTGATTACATGTCATATGTATTTGTTTCATGAGAAGCCATGTATTATGTAGTCTGACTGTCATATAACACATAGACAGGGTCATTTATATCAGTTCTCACAGCAGTAGGTGTGTCATGTTGATTATATGGACTATGTGTATATACATGTATAGTGTATGCCCTCTGTGTGTGTGTGATGCCCATGGGGCATATTGTAAGTGCAGCTGTTCTCTCCGTCTCTGCCCTATTTCTGCAAACACACACTCTCTCCTCTCGTTCACATCTCTCTCATTCTCTTAGGCTCCTGCCTCGTTCCTTATCTCACTGAATTCAATTTGATTCGTGGGGCTTTATTGGCATGGGAAACATATGGTAACATTGCCAAAGCAAGTGAAGTAGATAATATGCAAACGCGAAACAAACAATAGCAAATCATCTCGCTCTCGTACGCACACCTGATAGCGCCAATGAATACGGTGCTTGTTGGTCAGTTTTTTGCATGGGAAACATCCTAATTATGGCTGACTTGCCCAGTTAAATAGAGGTTCTTTCAAAAATACAAAATACATTCTAAAAATATATATGTTAAATGTAAGTGGCTTTGGGTAAAACTGTGGGCTATCTAGAGGTGATGGATTCCATCCTCTTTCTGTCCTCTTTGTGCTAGACCATAATAACCACACTGTGGAGATCACGTCCTCCCTGTCACTGACCCCTTAGTCGTCACCGTGGCGCAAAGCCGAGGTCGCCGCGGAAACACTGCCATTCCGTCACCTCTGTGTGTTCCGCTGCTTTGTCCAAGCGCCCCCAGTGCTATCCCACGTGGCTTTGCAGGAACAATGATTTATTGTGGCTGTGTTGACAGAAGCAACTGCCTGCCCTCACCCCTCGGCGATGGGAAACTAAGGGTTGTGTCCTAATACACTAATACAGCTTCCTTCTCTTGTCTCCTTTATTTTCAACTGCCTTCCCTCAACCTCTCTGTAATGGGAAACTCATACTACGCTTATACGGCTTCCTTGAATTGTATCCTTTCTTTTTTAACCCAGATCTATTCGGGCAATACATTTTCACACACCTTTTTGTGTAGACCATGTGCGTGAATAAGTCACATTGAATAACTTTAACCCCTTGACGTGGATGATCACATATTTGCGATCATTGTCAAGTGGTCCCTGCAGCGTACGGTCTCAAGTATGTGATTGGAACAGTAGCAACAGAATGCATGATGCAACAAATGTGTCTAAACAGCATTGTTGTCTGAAAAGCGTCTAAACAATGTTTTGTACTGATGGGAAATAAAGGTCTTCACAACTTATGTTCCTCAATTTCACCTTTTATTGTGAAAGATAAATGCGAACTGTATCATCCGAACATAACACGGAACACATCCACAGATAAACTCATCCATAAATCAGTCTAAATAACCGTTTTTGCGCTGACAAAAAAAACAATTCATAAGTTAGCAACCTAACAGCTAGACTAGTTTACAATGTACCACATCTCTGGTGAGCACACGAGACCAATGTAATGTTGTTTAGAAAATAAATGCGTGTCAGCTAAGCTAACAGCTGCTAATTTCTTTATGGCAGCCATGTTTCTTAATGTTTGACTTGGCGAAAACTCCCTAATCCCAGAATCTCATTCACTATAAGACGTAAATAAACAAAGTCAAAGTCAAAGATGGCTGTGCACATTGCCGGAAAAATATGAACTTAGTTTAGCCACTTTTCAGCATATTACAAATCTTTGATGTACTTGTTACAGTGTATACAAGAACCGGAGCACATGACTTGACAAGTCATTTACCAAGCAAATAAAATCACCTCACAGATCATCACATCAAATACAAGCCTATTGCCTAGCCTAACCGTAGCGAGAAAGCTAAACAGGGAGGAAACCATTTTAGGGGGGTTTGTGGGGGGGATTCCTTTTATTTGTGGGGGGTTTTCAAGTCCATGGGGGGTAGAAATGGGGGAAGGTATCATGGGGGGATATGATGCAGTAAATATTACTATAATGGGGAATTTTTCAATAAATGGGGGGCAAACACAGGAGAAGTTTATACGCTAAGTAAAAATAAAACCCCTGGAAAGGAGTTACAATCTGTTGCCGAGTTCAAAACTACAGGGTACTGGGAAATCGCAGACTTCAGTGCATTCAAGACAACTGGGAACTCTGAAAAAACAAGCTCTGACTGGGAAAAATCTTTTTGAACGGTCATCCATTCTAGAGCTCCAACTTTCCGAGCTGAACATCACTGGCGTCATGATTTGACCTAGTATTTTTCAGAGTTCACAGTTGTCTTGAAAGCACCATAAGTCAGTCGAGTGAACTATCCCTTGTTATAACATCTTTGGTCTGACAGACGCTTCCATGACAACCAGAATGCATTGTATGTTGTCAACAAACATGGAGCCACAAATAATATGCAAATAGCTTAGCATTAGCTCATCGTAATCAGTACAACCTTCCAAACAGTATTTTACATATATCGTATGTGACCATTACAATCTCTGCAAGAATCAGAATGCATGAATTGTCACCAGCACTTGAAAACGTGAATAAAACAGTAAATACATAATGATCCATACATATGGTGTGCTACAGTAGAAACGTCAACACAATATATAGAAACTAAGACACTTTGATAGGAAGGCACACATGTCCAAAGTCCAATTTGTAAGGAAAACAACAATGAAGGCAATGCAGGCACCAGTCAGAAAATGTGCCGGGGGAAAAAGTTTGTGCACAGCCTGTTCTGACTAGAGATGCGCAATGTCTTCATACTTGATCTGGGGAAACACCGGTGAAGTGCTTGGGCTCTAGTTGAAGAGAGACGTTTGTCCGGCTCAGTAAAGACTCAAAAATTATTTGTCCACAACAGTGAAATGGTCTACTTCTTATATGAATTGTTAAGGAGGTGGAACACACCTCAATTCCAGTAGTTGTTAGAAAATAAAACGTCTTAGAAAATAGTTTTAAATTGACACGTTAAACATAGCCTATAGATAATTAGCAGGCAGCGTGCCTTGGTTTGAAGTCAGTCCGGGTTAACTGTCCTGTTGCTGAAGTTGCTTAACGATCACATTTTGGAACAGCGAGTGCATGAAAAAACCCACGCTGGGACGACCGATAGAGATATTTGGAACTCACCCGTGAAAAGATTAATACCATATGTGAAAAGATAGTCCTGGATTCACCTTGATTTATAAAAGTCCTCAACCCCTAGTCTAACTGCGAGCTTGCGGATTAGTACAGGATAGCAGGTAGCTACAGTCCTGCACGCCTCCCTCTCCTTTGGCGATAGCCCATTCGCTGTAGTGATGGACTATAATTAGCATATAGAGTAGCTGCTCTCTCATCACTGGCATGTCCAGAAACAATCTTTAAGTGGTGAAAACTCTTCCATCAACAGAGCCGGACTCATAAAAACATTCCACTAATCCCAGTTTATCTAAGTCTTTCCTGTCCTCTAGATGGATATGGAGTAAGACCCGTTTCCCTCTCCTTGGCAAAAAATACACAATAATGTTGAAAAACAAGTGTGCCTAATTCCCACTATAGGGCTGACCTATACTGTGCTGGCTCTGATGTTTTCCATTCCTATTGCCCTTTCCAGCATGGTTCCAGAAAAGATGGTGGATGTGTAACCAGGCCAACCAAGTGCCGCTCAGCTTGGGTCAGTTCTGTGTGGCTTAGCAGTGTGAAAAGGTTATTACCTTGCTTATCCTATGAGGGGTCCAGGATTTGTGTTAGCTTACTATGGTTTACATTAAAGCTACGTTCTTAGCTAGGTCTCCCTGGAAAATGTGATTCTTTGAGATCTCAATGGGATCTCCTGGTTAAATTATCAAATCAAATCAAATGGTATTGGTCACATACACATGGTTAGCAGATGTTAATGTAGGGAAATGCGTGTGCTTCTAGTTCCGACAGTGCACTAATGTCTAACAAGTAATCTGACAAATTCACAAATAAAGGTTGAATAGAATGCAATCATTCTCATTATGTTTGTCAATTTCAAGGCCTGTTGGCAAGAGATTGACTGAGATGTCAATGGGAAAACCTGGTTAAATAAAGGTTCCTCTCTGTGTCTGTTTGTAGGCGTTCCCTCGGGCCCGCGGAACGTGATATCCGTCGTGAACGAGACCTCAGTGATCCTGGAGTGGCACTCGCCTAGGGAGACAGGCGGTCGTGAGGACGTGGTCTACAACATTGTTTGTAAGAAGTGCCGGGCGGACCGCCGTACCTGTTCACACTGTGACGACAACGTGGAGTTTGTTCCGCGGCAGCTGGGCCTGACGGAAACCAGAGTGTTCATCAGTAACCTGTGGGCCCACACGCTCTACAGCTTCGAGATACAGGCCGTCAACGGGGTGACCAATAAGAGCCCCTACCCTGCCCAGCACGTGTCTATAGACATCACCACCAACCAGGCTGGTAAGAGAATAGTGTGTGTGTGTGTGTGTGTGTGTGTGTGTGTGTGTGTGTGTGTGTGTGTGTGTGTGTGTGTGTGTGTGTGTGGGGCGGGGGATTGAGGGGTTCTCTGTGTGTGATGTGTAGTCTCACTGAGAGGGGATGGTCGGCATCATCATCATTATCGTCATCTGTGTTCATGTACATTGTTGGCGCAGTTTGCTGTAGCTGTGTCTCCTTTCTAGTGAACAGTACAAAGAAACAATTTTGTATAGCGTTTCATTGATTGTTGATATCATAATTCATCCCACATTGCTCAGCACTGGTAAACACAACATAATCTCTGCATTTCTGACTCCTGGCCTGTTGCTTCTTCTTTCACAATGTGAGCTGGAGAGAGGTCATTGTGCTAAACCGTGAATTAGTGAGGGGGTGGCAGCTGACTCCAGCTGTACGAGAACTCACAAAGTGAAATATTGAAACTGTCTCTCTTCTATTGTATTATCGCCCTCTTTTCTCGTATGAAAGCAGAGGCCTGCTATATAATTGAGTGTGTTGAGGGATGGGGGGATTTCCCCATTGAAAACATGGTGAAGTTCAAAACCCCAACCCAAGACATGGTGTGTTAGGATCTGTGGTGAGACCAGCACATCCCTCCCTTTGCCCTATTTCTGCACCCTTTGTAGTTCCCCAGTTTTATTTACACATCAAACCCTTTGAAACTTAAAAAAAAAAATAGAAAATGCTGGTTTGCATTTTGCTCCAAGACAACTTTACAGAAATGTTTGCTTCTTAAGCTTCAGTCAAAAGCCTAAAGTAAATGAATCTATCTACGACAAACAGCAAATACGATTTTTATACACCGTCCTTTCTACTTGATATTCTGAAGGTTGAGACAGTGTTAGAGACAGTGTTGAGACAGCGTTGAGACAGCGTTGAGAAAGTGTTGTGGCTCATCAGATATCTTTGCTGGTTATCTTTCCGGTTTTCTTTTCGAATAACTCGACTTGACTCGGCCTCTCCCTTCACGACAGACTGAGAACAGTCTATAAAGCCTAAAACATTCATGCTGTATTGAACACATCCCTGAAAGAAAAGAAACGACCAAATACAATCCTGGGCGAAATAGCTGGAGGTTGTTTTTATAGGGCTGAACAGGGCCAGTATTCACAAAGCATCACAGAGAGTAGAAGTGTGATCAAGAATCAAGTCCCTCCTCTTATTTGTTATGATTTAAAAGACGAAACTGATCTTATTCTCTGTGATTCTTTGTGAATACAGGCCCATGCCAGTTTCTCTGCTGTTTGCCGTCTTGGCAGCAGTGCCGTAGCTGTTACAGAACAGGCAGTGAGACAAGAAGGGTTTGGGTGTTTAGTACTACATAATGACCAAGCAGACAACTCTTCTGTCCAAGACATTAGCCCATGATTAGGGCAGCGTGAACCAAGCCAGAGAGTTGGACGGCCGCCTCCTCATCTTTCTCCTTCACCCTCTTTCTCTCCTTTTCTTATGTTTGGAAGGCTCTTGCTCTCAAAGGCTCTTGAGTCTCTCGCTCTCTCCAACTCCCTTGCGATTTTTCTATTTCTCTCTCTCTCCTATTCGTCATTTCTCATGCATCCCTCCCTCCTTCCCTTCTATTTCTCTGGCCTTGTGATGTAATGTGAATTCAGCCACTGGAAATGACAGCTTTGGGATATTTTGTCTGCCCGGTCCTTTTCCTACAGTGTTCTTCATGCTCCCGTGGAGTTCCACGATGTTCATTGTGACACTTATCAAGGGACCTAGAGCACAAAGTATTGACCAAGTGGAAAATTTAAATGAGACTCGTTTCATTTTTCCTGTGTTTGCTGTTATAAGAGAGACCTCAAGTGTGTCTGCCAAATATGTGGAGTGTATTTGTGTATTGAGTGCTGTAGTGTATTTGGTTTTTGAGTGGTCATTTCGTGTGTGTGTACCCTATTACAGATTTGATTGTTTACAGCATCTTTTCTGGGATTTTCTGTGTTAAAAACATTGGATATTTCTGGTACTTGTTACTCCACCATAACAACATGGTTGAAAGCAGAGCTATGGCGCTATGGAAATGTAAAAGTTGTGAAGCCTCCAGTTTGTGGATTTTGCTGAGCGTGGGTGAATTTGCTTTTTTTTTAGATACAGTACATTCGGAAAGTATTCAGACCCCTTGCCTTTTTGCACATATTGTTACGGTACAACCTTATTCTAAAATGGATTAATAACCCTCTTTGGGCTAGGTGTCCCGCTAGCGGGATAGAAGCCGACAACATCCGGTGAAATTGGAGGGCGCACAATTCAAATAAATATTAGTAATATTAAACATTCATGAACATATCATTTAAAAGTTGAAATTCTTGTTAATCCAACTGCGTTGTCAGATTTCAAAAAGGCCTTATGGCGAAAGCATACCATGCGATTATCTGAGGACAGCACCCCACATCAACATATTTTTCAACCAGCCCAGGCTTCTCAAAATCACAAATAGCGATTAAATATATCACTTAGCTTTGAATATCTTCCTCTGTTTGCAATCCCAAGGGTCCCAGCTACAACATGAATGGTCGTTTTCTTCAATAAAATCCTTCTTTATATCCCAAAAAGTCAGTTTAGTTGGCGCCATGGGTTTCAGTAATCCACTCGTTCAACATGCATACAAAGGAGTCCAAAAAGCTACTAGTAAACTTCGTCCAAACAAGTCAAACGACGTTTCTATGTAATCCTCAGGTAGTCGAAAATGTAAATAAACTATAATATTTCACATGGAAAGTACTATGTTCAATAGGAAAGGAAAATTCATATGCGCACGAGGCGTGCCGAAAGACTGATTTGGTCCAGGTGCTCTCCCAACAAAAACTCCAAATACTTGTTTGTTTTTCAAAAGAGAAGCCTGAAACGTTGAATAAAGACTGTTGACATAGGAATTGCATTTTGGGTGACGGACATATGAGTTTCCAATAGGTTTCCATAATAAGAGCCTGGGAGCTGAAAAAACAACAATTCTGCTATAGTCTCAGACATTATTTTAACAGTTTTAGAAACTTCAGAGTGTTTTCTATCCAAATGCTGTTATATGCATATCCTGGCTTCTGGGCCTGAGTAACAGGCAGGTTTCTATGGGCACGTCAGTCAGGCGGAAATTCAGGATAGGGCCTCCTAGCCCTAAGAAAATCCTAAAAAAAAACTAAAAAAATCCTAATCAATCTACACACAATATCCCATAATGACAAAATGAAAACATTTTTGTTAATAAAAAACTGAAATACCTATTTACATAAGTATTCATACCCTTTGCTATGAGACTCGAGCTCAGGTTCATCCTGTTGTAATTTTATTTATTTTTTTATCTTTATATACAGTGCCTTGCGAAAGTATTTGGCCCCCTTGAACTTTGCGACCTTTTGCCACATTTCAGGCTTCAAACATAAAGATATAAAACTGTATTTTTTTGTGAAGAATCAACAACAAGTGGGACACAATCATGAAGTGGAACGACATTTATTGGATATTTCAAACTTTTTTAACAAATCAAAAACTGAAAAATTGGGCGTGCAAAATTATTCAGCCCCCTTAAGTTAATACTTTGTAGCGCCACCTTTTGCTGCGATTACAGCTGTAAGTCGCTTGGGGTATATCTCTATCAGTTTTGCACATCGAGAGACTGACATTTTTTCACATTCCTCCTTGCAAAACAGCTCGAGCTCAGTGAGGTTGGATGGAGAGCATTTGTGAACAGCAGTTTTCAGTTCTTTCCACAGATTCTCGATTGGATTCAGGTCTGGACTTTGACTTGGCCATTCTAACACCTGGATATGTTTATTTTTGAACCATTCCATTGTAGATTTTGCTTTATGTTTTGGATCATTGTCTTGTTGGAAGACAAATCTCCGTCCCAGTCTCAGGTCTTTTGCAGACTCCATCAGGTTTTCTTCCAGAATGGTCCTGTATTTGGCTCCATCCATCTTCCCATCAATTTTAACCATCTTCCCTGTCCCTGCTGAAGAAAAGCAGGCCCAAACCATGATGCTGCCACCACCATGTTTGACAGTGGGGATGGTGTGTTCAGTGTGATGAGCTGTGTTGCTTTTACGCCAAACATAACGTTTTGCATTGTTGCCAAAAAGTTCAATTTTGGTTTCATCTGACCAGAGCACCTTCTTCCACATGTTTGGTGTGTCTCCCAGGTGGCTTGTGGCAAACTTTAAACGACACTTTTTATGGATATCTTTAAGAAATGGCTTTCTTCTTGCCACTCTTCCATAAAGGCCAGATTTGTGCAATATACGACTGATTGTTGTCCTATGGACAGAGTCTCCCACCTCAGCTGTAGATCTCTGCAGTTCATCCAGAGTGATCATGGGCCTCTTGGCTGCATCTCTGATCAGTCTTCTCCTTGTATGAGCTGAAAGTTTAGAGGGACGGCCAGGTCTTGGTAGATTTGCAGTGGTCTGATACTCCTTCCATTTCAATATTATCGCTTGCACAGTGCTCCTTGGGATGTTTAAAGCTTGGGAAATCTTTTTGTATCCAAATCCGGCTTTAAACTTCTTCACAACAGTATCTCGGACCTGCCTGGTGTGTTCCTTGTTCTTCATGATGCTCTCTGCGCTTTTAACGGACCTCTGAGACTATCACAGTGCAGGTGCATTTATACGGAGACTTGATTACACACAGGTGGATTGTATTTATCATCATTAGTCATTTAGGTCAACATTGGATCATTCAGAGATCCTCACTGAACTTCTGGAGAGAGTTTGCTGCACTGAAAGTAAAGGGGCTGCATAATTTTGCCCGCCCAATTTTTCAGTTTTTGATTTGTTAAAAAAGTTTTAAATATCCAATAAATGTTGTTCCACTTCATGATTGTGTCCCACTTGTTGTTGATTCTTCACAAAAAAATACAGTTTTATATCTTTATGTTTGAAGCCTGAAATGTGGCAAAAGGTCGCAAAGTTCAAGGGGGCCGAATACTTTCGCAAGGCACTGTAACTAGGCAAGTCAGTTAAGAACAAATTCGTATTTTCAATGACGGCCTAGGAACAGTGGGTTAATTGCCTTGTTCAGGGGCAGAACAACAGATTTGTACCTTGTCAGCTCGGGGATTCAATCTTGCAAACTTTCGGTTACTAGTCCAAAGCTCTAACCACTAGGCTACGCTGCCACCCCGTTGATCATCCTTGAGATGTTTCTACAACTTGATTGGAGTCCACCTCTGGTAAATTAAATTGATTGGACATGATTTGGAAAGGCACACACCTGTCTATATCAGGTCCCATTATATGAGGTCCCACGGTTAACAGTACATGTCAGAGCAAAAACCAAGCCATGAGGTTGAAGGAATTATCCGTAGAGCTCCGAGACTGGATTGTGTCGAGGCACAGATCTGGGAAAGGGTACAAAACATGCATGCAGCATTGAAGGTCCCCAAGAACAGAGTGGCCTCCATCATTCTTAAATGGAAGAAGTTTGGAACCACCAAGACTCCAGCCAAACCGCCCGGCCAAACTGAACAATCGGAGGAGCAGTGCTTTGGTCAGAGAGGTGACCAGGAACCCAGTGGTCACTCTGACAGAGGTCCAGAGTTCATCTGTGGAGGTGGGGAAAACCTTCCAGAAGGACATGCATCTCTACAGCACTCCACAAATCAGACCTTTATGGTAGAGTGGCCAGATGGAAGCCACTTATCAGTAAAAGGCACACGACAGCAAAAAGGCCCCTAAAGGTCTCTGACCATGAAAATAATGGTCATCATCTCTGGTCTGATGAAACCAAGATTGAACTCTTTGGCCTGAATGCCAAGCGTCACGTCTGGAGGAAACCTGGCACCATCCCTACGGTGAAGCATGGTGGTGGCAGCATAATGCTGTGGGGATTTTTGTTCAGCGGCAGGGACTGGGAGACTATTCAAGATCGGGGGAAAGAGGATCTGCAGAGAAGAATTGGAGAAACTCTCCAAATACAGGTGTGCCAAGCTTGTAGCGTCATACCCAAATAGACTCAAGTCTGTAATCGCTATCAAAGGTGCTTCAACAAAGTACTGAGTAAATGGTCTGAATACTTATGGAAATGTGATATTTCAGTTTTTCTTTTAAATACATTTTCAAAAATGTCTGAGAACCTGTTTTTACCTTTGTCATTATAGGGTATTGTGTGTAGATTGATGAGGGGAGAATTTAAAAATAAAAATAAATGTTAGAATAAGGCTGTAACGTAACAAAATGTGGAAAAAGTCAAGGTCTCTGAATACTTTCCGAATGCACTGTACATGTATATATTTTTTTACCTACTAAACATTCTCAAACTATACAACCTCCCCATTCCCCGTTTCTGGAATCAAAACTACAGTGTTTAATCGCAACAACCTCCAAGAAAATAACATCAGAGAGTGAAGAAGGGAACACTCTCTCCCTCTGGCTCATGGTCCTTTAAGTCGTGGTGGCTGACAGTGAAGAGAAGAGAAATTACGAGGTAAATAGCTCTGATTATTAGGGTAGCCTAATGGCTTCTGACTGTCCCATGTTTGAATGGCTAAATATGCCCTACATGACAGATAGATGTTGGGAAGCATTGTGTGATCCCAGCTCTGGGTAAAAAGGTGACTGGCTGTAATTGGCTCTGCCCATGCCCAGCCCTAGGGGACTCTTTGTGGCTAGGTAATTGCGGCGCTGCTGCTTCTGACTTGGTTTCATAACAGGCAAGAAGCATATGGATGTGGATATGACCTTTTGGTGATGAGATGGATCGAAGGATCTGAGGATAATTTGGGGAGAAAACTTTGTTAAGGCAGTCTGAGAGTGGGAGTCTGGGGAAAGTCATTCTTAGCCACACTTACCATGTGAAAGCTGGGCTGAATGCCAAAAACAGTTAAAAAGGACACAAAGGTGTTGGAAATCTGTTAATCCTCTCAAAGTTATCATTGGACTCTCAAAGTTCTCATTGGGCTCTCAAAACTGCAATATCCTTTGCTTTTCTGAAACATGGCTCTCGGACAAGATACCCCCCATGACTATCCAACTCGATGGATTCTCCATTCACCGGGCGGACAGGACATCGGAGTCTGGAAATCGAGGGGGGAGGGGTTGACCTCTACACCATCTCCAGCGCTGTGGAAGTGTCAACCCACTGTTCTCACCGTCTTGGAATACCTGATGGTCAAATGCAGACCCTTCTACCTCCCGATGGAGTTTTCAGCTGTTATCGTGTTATCGTGACTGTTATCGTGACTATACATTCCATGTCAGGATAATAAAAATAACAATCTGGCACTTAACGAACTGTACAAGGCTATAAACAAGCAGAAAAACCTACATCCAGAGGCTGCTTTTCTGGTTGCCGGCAATTTTAATTCCGCGTCACTAGGACATGATGCCCAACTTCCATCAACACGTCTCTAACGCCACCTGGGACAACAAAGTCCTACACCATTGTTATTCTACCCATAAGCAAGCATACAAGGCCATCTCCCTCGTCCGCCATTCGGTAAATCGGATTACGACTCCGTATTATTTCTTTCTGTTTACAAGCAGAAACTCATTATCAAATATTATGCTACATGACTGCTTTCCCAGCACTGATTGGAATATGTTTTGAGACTCCGCCGATAACATTGACGATGTTATCTCCAGGGTGAGGGTTCGCTGCTTCCCCAATCAAAATCCCTGGATTAACACCAAGGTTGGAGCTAAACTAAAGGACAGGGATACCACACACAGAGCAATCGTAGACAACCCTGAGGCTACGGTCGAGGACAGCAATAAGTCCTGCTATGACATCCGCAGAGTCATCAAATGAGCAATAGGACAATATAGGAATAAGGTGGAATCATACTACACAGGCTCTGACGCCCGCCATATGTGGCAGGGGTTACAGTCCATTACAAAGGAAGACCCAACCGTGATCTGCCTAACGATGCCTCTCCACCAGACAAACTTAAATGCATTTAATGCACGTTTAGACAACAACAACATCGTGCCAGGTGTGAGGGCCGTCACTGACCCGGATTATTTGGTGACCTCACTCTCAGAGGCCGACATGAAAAAAAAGTATTTAATCAGGTCAACACCTGCAAGGCCGCGGGGCCCAACGGTATTCCAGGGCGCGTTCTCAGAGCATGCTGTCAGGCATATTCAATTTGCATACCACCCCAACAGATCCATAGATGAAGCAATCTCAATTGCTCTGCACACTGCCCTCATCTACCTAGATAAGAGGAATACCTATGTGAGAATGCTGTTCATTGACTACAGCTTAGCGTTCAACACCATTGTCCACTCCAACCTCGTCACCAAGCTTCGGACTGGGTCTGTACACCTTCCTCTGCAACTGGATCCTGGACTTCCTGATGGGCCAACCCCAGGTGGTGAGGGTAGGTAACATCAACTTCTCCACACAGACCCTCAACACAGGGGCCCCACAGGGGTGTGTGCTTAGTACCCTCCTCTACTCCCTGTTCACCCATGACTGCATGGCCACGCACGACTCCAACACCATCATCAAGTTTGCTGATGACACATCATGGTAGGCCTGATTACCGGTACTGATGAGTCAGCTTAAAGGGAGGTGGTCAGTGACCTGGCAGTGTGGTGCCAGAACAACAACCTCTCCCTCAACGTCAGTAAGACCACGGAGCTGATCGTGGACTACAGGAAACAGGGAGACACCATGTAACTTGAAGCTCTCGACCTGCGAGCACTCCCCCATCCACATCGACAGGGACGCTGTGGAGCAGGTCGAGAGCTTCAAGTTCCTTGGTGTCCAAATCACTAAAGAACAAAAATGGTCCAAACAGCACATCTTCTCCCTCAGGAGGTTGAAAAAGTTTGTGGGCCCTCAAATCCTCAAAAAGTTCTACAGCTGTGCCATTGAGAGCATTTTGACAGGCTGCATCACTGCCTGGTATGTCAATAGCACCATCTACTGTATATCAGGAGGTGTGGTAAGGAAGGCCCAGAAAATCGTTAAAGACTCCAACCACCCAAGCCAAAGAATATTCTCTCTGCTTCCACATGGCAAACGATACCAGTGCATCAAGTCTGGCACCAACAGTCTCTTGAACATCTTCTATACCCAAGCAACAAAATAGCTGCATGTACTATCTGAGTTAACCTTGTATCCTCATTGACTGTTTTATTTTTTATTTTTGTCTCTATGCACACTCACAGGGCCCTACATACTCATACACACACTCCATCTGCTCACTCACACATAATATACAGTACCAGTCAAATGTTTGGACACACCTACTCATTCAAGGGTTTTTCTTTATTTTTCACTATTTTCTACATTGTAGAATAACAGTAAAGACATCCTTTTTCGGCATTCTCTCAACCAGCTTCACCTTGCTTTTCCAACAGTCTTGAAGGAGTTCCCACATATGCTGAGCATTTCCTTCACTCTGCGGTCCAACTCATCCCAAACCATCTCAATTGGTTTAAGGTCGGGTGATTGTGGTGGCCAGGTCATCTGATGCAGCACTCCATTACTCTCCTTCTTGGTCAAATAGCCCTTACACAGCCAGGAGGTGTGTTTTGGGTCATTGTCGGGTGGAAAAACAAATTATAGTCCCACTAAGCGCAAACCAGGTAGGATGGCGTATCGCTGCAGAATGCTGTGGTAGCCATGCTTGTTAAGTGTGCCTTGAATTCTAAATAAATCACAGACAGTGTCACCAGCAAAACACCCCCACACCATCACACCTCCTCCTCCATGCTTCACGGTGGGAACCACACATGCAGAGATCATCTGTTCACCTACTCTGCGTCTCACAAAGACATATCAGTTGAAACCAAACATCTCAAATTTGGACTCATCAGACAAAAGGACAGATTTCAACTGGTCTAATGTCCATTGATCGTGTTTCTTGGCCCAAGCAAGTCTCTTCTTATTATTGGTGTCCTTTAGTAGTGGTTTCTTTGCAGCAATTCGTCCATGAATGCCTGATTCACGCAGTCTCTGCTGAACAGTTGATGTTGAGATGTGTCTGTTACTTGAACTCTGTGAAGCATTTATTTGGGCTGCAATCTGAGGTGCAGTTAACTCTATTGAACTTATCCTCTGCAGCAGAGGTAACTCTGGGTCTTCCTTTCCTGTGGCGGTCCTCATGAGAGCCAGTTTCATCATAGCGCTTGATGGTTTTAGCGACTGCACTTGAAGAAACTTTCAAAGTTCTTGAAATTTTCCAGATTGACTGACCTACATGTCTTAAAGTAATGATGGACTGTCATTTCTCTTTGCTTATTTGAGCTGTTCCTGACATAATATGGAATTGGTATTTTACCAAATATGGCTATCTTCTGTTTTTCACCCCTACCTTGTCACAACACAACTGTTTGGCTCAAATGCATTTAGAAGGAAAGAAATTCCACAAATGACATTTTAACAAGGCACACCTGTTAATTGAAATGCATTCCAGGTGACTACCTCATGAAGCTGTTTGGGAGAATGCCAAGAGTGCGCAAAGCTGTCATCAAGGCAAAGGGGGGCTACTTTGAAGAATCTTTGAAGAACACTTTTTGGTTACTGTTATTTCAAAGTGTTGATGTCTTCACTATTATTCGACAATGTAGAAAATAGTCAAAATAGAGAGGTGTGTCCCAACATTTGACTGCTACTGTACATATATACTGACTCTACACACACGCACACCCACTCACATACAAGGTGCTGCTACTCTGTTTATTTTGTATCCCGTGGCCTAGTCACCTCACCCCTGTACATACTGTATCTACTGTACCTCTGTCACTCCAGTATCTCTGCACATTGTAAATATGCTATTTTAACTGACCCTGTATATAGTATGCTTACTTACCGTGTTCTTCATATTTCTTCTTATTTCTCATGTTATTTTCCCTAGTATTACATTGTTATTGATTATGGAATTGTTGGGTTTTGAGTTGGCAAGAAACGCATTTCACTGTGCTTGTGACATTAAAACTTGAAACTTGTATTTTCTACGGAAGATTGGAAGACGGACGGAGAAATTGAGGAGCGGTAGGGCGGAAGACGAGAGCGAGTGGGGCAACGTAAGTGTTAGAGAGTTGGAGAAGAGATGTGTCGAGGAGAGACGGAGAGAGAGTTAGACGAAAGAAGGATATAGGGGGAGCGATTGGTAGAGGAGAGGAGGACAGTCCGTGAGATGCAGAGATGATTCCTGTGTGAATCAGTGCAGAGGTCATTAAACTGTCCTAGGTCCCTGTGTGTGTCTGGGATGAAAGTCTGATCAATACTCTGATTCACAGCCTGCACTAAACTGGACACACACAAACACTTCTCAGGTTATTTACTAGCCTCTCTCTACAGCCCTGGTTTGGTCATCTTGATCTCTGTATAGTCAAAAGCTGCCATCTCCCATTTGATGTCTTTTTTTGGGAACATTATGCTTTAATTCACTTAGGAGCACACCGTGTGCAGACCTGAGGGTTGTGTGGTAAATGTTAAACGTCCATTAAGGTAGGTTAATGCATACTAGGGTCATTACAGTCAAGAACCAGACCATGTTTAAAAACCTCCAGAAAATGTAGGAAATGAGGTAACACAATGTCCTCAACAGCATCTTTCTCTCCCGCCAACCCTCCATCCCTCCATCCAGGACACTTAACCCATGAACAGCTGAATGACACCTCTCAGAGAGGGACTTTTCTTCCCTCTTTCACTGCTTTTCACTGCCTCTCTTTTTCTCCTGGCTTACACAACTCTGTGACCTGAGGCGAGTTCAAAAAGGCTTTTGTTTGCGGCGAGCATGTTGCCAGAGTAAGAATTTCAGTTGAACGATTTCAATGAACATTCCAAAATGTTACGGTGAAACATCAAACATTTCGTTTTTGTAAGGGTTACGGTCCCTTTTTAGCGACAATATTCCAAATGAAAATTACTTCCTACTCAATATAGTAGAATGTCTACATGGCCACTTGATTATTTTAGCCGCAGTTTAAATCTGAAACAGACACTTACGTTCTCAGACTTTCAGCTAGTGTTAGTGAACGGTAGCGGCTAACACACAAATGATTAATGTGTTAGCTCATGTGAGCCAAAGTTCGCAAGCTATTTCCCTTGTTGAACGCACCTCTAGATTCTGTGCCAACTGCCAAACCAGTCACCAACCTGAGAATCCCTCTTGTCTTAACACTCCTCCTCCCATTCCATTCTACTCCTCTGCAACTGTTTTTAGAAATCATCCCAAAATCCAAACATCTCCATCTATTCCATCTTGCAGCCTTCTTTGGGCATGTGGAAACCGGCGAAACCCCAACTTCATGAAAACAGTCTGCGGCTTTAGCGGGATTCTAGATACAAAGAGATGGAAGTAGTCGAAGCCAAATCCAAACAACCAAAACATACCAAAGGGATTTGAGCCTTTGACATTACTAAAACCAGAGGGATGTGAGGCATGTTTGGATCCCTACTCATTATGTTTTGTGTTTACGAGCTTTGAATGCCTTAAGTATTTCCATGTGTTGTTGGTGTACATGGGTTGGTTTAGAGTAGGAACAGATGAAGACACAATCATAGGTTACTGTAAAAAAGACAAATGAAAATGCATTATCCCTTGTATGTATTGAATAGATTCTTCATTTCTTCATTCAATTATTAGTACGTCCATTGGTTATTTAATCCATCCATCCAGCCTTTCTTTCTTTCTTTCTTTCTTTCTTTCTTTCTTTCTGTCTGTCTGTCTATATACTTTCTTAATAATTTTTTACATGGGTTGTTGCTTTTCTCACTGCCTCAATTCACAGAACTTGACTGACTATAAGAGGGCAGAGAGGAGCTGGTTGTCCAACAATTTCATCATCCTCTTGAGTGCTGGCTCAGGTTGTCATTCTGCTTCATTTAATGCCTGTTTATCATAAATGTTGTAGCTTGTCCCTTGAATCCAGAAACCGGCAGCTAGCTGCAGGCGATCGGAGGAGAATGGCTCTGAATGCTACTGAACTCCTCAAACCTTAAAATGTCTTCATCTAGTGTCTGAAGTACAACAGAGAAAGATGAATCGCGTAAACCAAAAGACTAGTTGCCTTTCTTAGTTACTTTCAGTCTTTGCCACTAAATCTCTCCTCTGGCCACAGTAAAATATGTGATTGTGAGAAGGTTCGAAGCAAACCCACCACACTTAAAGACAATCCCATGCTCTAGGTAACTCTAGAAATTCCAGGACTTGGCGCTTTCAAAAAGGCACCAAGAAGTCACATCTACAGTACATTTCAACAGTGATGTCACCAATGGCAACACTGGAGTGATTAAAAAAAAAATGGTTGATTGGTTCCCTGAAAGAAACTCATAGAAACAGAACACCGAAAGGGACAGGGCAGAATAGAACAGAACAGAACAGAAAAGATCAGAGCAGATCAGAACAGCACAGAGCAAAGCAGAACTGCCACATCCCTATGATCTGTGAGAGGAGTCCATTACCATGTAGTCACGACAGAGCAGCCCCTCTGAGCTATTGCTAATGGGGAGGCAGTGGTTAACCAGCATGCCTAGGAGGGTGAGAGAGGGAGAGCGAGAGACTGTGAGAGCCTGGAGCTGTGGTGCTGTCTAAGTCTTAACGGAAAAACACGGAATTAGATTGTTCTATGTGATGAAATCGGCCTATCAGGACTTTTCCAACCAATCGTCAAACTGGGAATCAGTCAAGCACATCAGGAGTGTCCAGCTGAGAATTGAGGGATGAAAGCCCTGTGGAATTTGGATCGCGGAATGTGAAATGTATTAAGCTTATCCCGGGAAAATCACAATGAGGGAGTTGATGCAGAGGGAGAATGGGAAGAGGTCACCCAAAACTATTCAAGTTATGTTCTGGGGGTTTGGTGAAAATGAATGAGCTTTCGTTCCCTTTTGTAAAAGATGTGTAATGTCTCTGTGCTATAGTGTGTAGGTATAGAGTCGTAAGATGTGTAATGGCTCTGTGCTATAGTGTGTAGGTATAGAGTCATAAGATGTGTAATGGCTCTGTGCTATAGTGTGTAGGTATAGAGTCGTAAGATGTGTAATGTGATGGTCTTGTGTTAGAGTAGCAGTTTGCAGATAAAAAAAACCTATCTCTCTCTCTCTCTCTCGCTCTCTCTCTCTCTCTCTCTCTCTCTTGCTAGCAGCACTGAGAGGCTTGACATTGATTAATGCTAAGCCGAGTGCTGCATTAAAAGCTGGGGACAGCCAGTTGGGCCAGATAAAAGTGGAACAGAGGAGAGAGGGAAGGGGGAGTGATGGGGGGACGAGAGAAGTGCAGGGCACAGCCACCAATCACTGTCAGTGCTGGTGTCCCCTGGTAACGGTGGGGACGGCATGGCTTCAGCAGGCCTGACCCTTGACCTCCAGCCAGGTACAGACGCAGCAGTGCTGATAGAAACACAGGCTCATTACATACAGGGCACTAACACACATCTGCGTTCACAAACACATACCCACACACAGGCCTTTAGAAACGAGGACTTGGCAAATGTTTTATCCATGACTTGCAGAAGTGCCACTATTATTTAATTGGGACTTTTAGGCAATCATTGAGACGTGATGTGAAACCATGTAGAATCCCAAATGCCTGCCTGGTCTTAATATAACTGTCTGGCTAGATACAGTCTGGGTCTCAAATGGCACACTATTCCCTATAGAATGTACTACTTTCTACCAGAGCCTTTGGGCCGTGGTCAACAGTAGTGCATGTAGGGAATTTTGGACTCAACCTTAGTCTGTTCTGGAACACGCACTCCCCTCCGCTACCCCCTTTCTACTGTAAGCTCAGAAGGCAGGGAAGGCAGCAGCAGCATTGGGGCCTTCTGGGGCTGCCAGGGCCGGTAATTGATAATGCGGCCCAGCAGAGCTCTGTGCACTGGAGCGTTAGGCAGCCAGAGAGGAGCGAGGAGGCTTAGCCACACCGAGGTGAGGCCTGGATAGGATGAGAGTGCGTGGGCTGGAACGATAGAGGGAGGCAGGTGGGGTGGCGGTGAGTGTCTGGGGGTTACTTGGGGATTTTGGGAGCTGAAATGTGAAGGAAGTCCGGTGTGTTTTAGGAAAGTCTGCATCTGTTTATGTGTATGGGAGGCAGGGGGAGTAGTGTGGGTGGTAGAATGCGCAAAGTAGTGTGGGTGGTTTTCAACAAAAGTAAGTGCATGTAGACATATCTGTGTGTGTTTCTATCAGTATTTCTTAGGGTCATAATACATGAGCCTCCATCTCCCAGACTTCCACATCTCTGGAATGGATACTGTAAAAGATGAGTAAAAAGAGATTCCCTTCCCATATACTGGGGGGTAATGTATTATTCCCGGTCAATCACTGCTAAATGCTGGCCTTTGCCGCTCGCCGTCTCCGCCTCCACCCACCCATTGCCAGCCCAGGAAGACAGGAACGAGGAACGATGATAGAGGGATGATAGCGCGGAGGACAAAAGCGAGGGAATGAGCTGGAAATTGCAGGGGTGTTGGGTTAATTCACAGCCCATATGTGTGTGCTCAGGTGTGCTGTGTCTGAATGGAAGAGAGAGCAGAGTGGGTGAGCAGGGTGGAAGAGCAGAGTGGGAGAGCAGAGGAGAATAGGCCCACACTGTGCACCCAGGCCGAAAGCATCACAAAGAGATAGGATGGAGTTTTCTTCCAATGGGCAGTTTCTAGGTCTTTCTGCCTCATTAGGTAGTGATTTTATTCAGACCCAGCGCAGACTAAAGACTTGTTGTGTTGGAGACGGACACAGAGTGAGAGGAATGGGTACCTTGAAGAGTGAGGATGTTTTAAAAGATGTGCTAGCTGCTCCACGACAGCTCTGACTGGTGATTCTTACCGGCATGACTTGTGTCTGCAAATTTTGAATGTGTTACATTGTGTTTTTAGTAGCTTTCAATGCTACTTTCTTGCATCGTTCAGGCTATTACAAGGCGCAGAGGCAATTTTGTTCATCTCAGTCTCACTTCCTGTTTCCTGTTTTCAGCCCCCTCCATCGTACCCATCATGCACCAGGTGAGCTCCACCATGAAGAGCTTCACATTGTCATGGCCACAGCCTGAACAGCCCAACGGAATCATCCTGGACTACGAGCTACGCTTCTACGAGAAGGTAGGCTGGGTGTGCGTGTGTGTGTGTCTGCGTGTGTATAAGCGCACGTCTGCCCAAGAGCATGTTCATCTGCGTGTGTGTGTGTGTATCTGTGCATTTATCGTCTTAAAAGAAACCCAACAGAAGTTTCTCTTGTGTTCCGAAGCGAAACCCCCAAACTCCCCTGGCTGATGATATGTCATCTCAGGTCCACCTCCAGTCCATCTCTCCTTCTCTGTTACGGTGCGTGAATGAGGACCCAAAAGCGAATCAACTTAAACAGAGCTTCTTTAATTACCAAACATAGGTAGGCTCAGATGGACCGGCAGATTCCGACAGGACAGGACAAGGTTACAGCAAACATGACGACAGTCTGGTTCAGGCATGAATGACACAAACAAACATGAATCCGACAAGGACAGGAGCAGAAACAGAGAGAGATATAGGGACCTAATCAGAGGGAAAAAGGGAACAGGTGGGGAACGGGGTGAATGGGTAGTTAGAGGAGACAAGGGACAGCTGGGGGAAAGCGGGGGAGAAAAGGTAACCTAACACGACCAGCAGAGGGAGACAGGGTGAAGGGAAAGGACAGAGACAAGACAACATGACAGTACATGACAGTACCCCCCCACTCACCGAGCGCCTCCTGGCGCACTCGAGGAGGAAACCTGGCGGCAACGGAGGAAATCATCAATCAGCGCACGGTCCAGCACGTCCCGAGAGGGAACCCAACTCCTCTCCTCAGGACCGTACCCCTCCCAGTCAACTAGGTACTGATGACCACGGCCCCGAGGACGCATGTCCAAGATCTTACGGACCCTGTAGATAGGTGCGCCCTCGACAAGGATGGGGGGGGGGGGGGGGAAGACGAGCGGGGGCGCGAAGAACGGGCTTAACACAGGAGACATGGAAGACCGGGTGGACGCGACGAAGATATCGCGGAAGAAGAAGTCGCACTGCGACAGGATTAATGACCTGAGAGATACGGAATGGACCAATGAACCGCGGGGTCAACTTGCGAGAAGCCGTCTTAAGGGGAAGGTTCTGAGTGGAGAGCCAAACTCTCTGACCGCGACAATATCTAGGGCTCTTAGTTCTACGCTTATTAGCAGCTCTCACAGTCTGCGCCCTATAACGGCAAAGTGCAGACCTGACCCTCTTCCAGGTGCGCTCGCAACGTTGGACAAAAGCCTGAGCGGAGGGGACGCTGGACTCGGCGAACTGAGATGAGAACAACGGAGGCTGGTACCCGAGGCTACTCTGAAAAGGAGATAGCCCGGTCGCAGACGAAGGAAGCGAGTTGTGGGCGTATTCTGCCCAGGGGAGCTGTTCTGACCAAGACGCAGGGTTGCGAAAAGAAAGACTGCGTAAGATGCGACCAATAGTCTGATTGGCCCGTTCTGCTTGACCGTTAGACTGGGGGTGAAAGCCGGAAGAGAGACTGACGGAAGCCCCAATCAAACGGCAAAACTCCCTCCAAAATTGAGACGTGAATTGCGGACCTCTGTCCGAAACGACGTCTGACGGAAGGCCATGAATTCTGAAAACATTCTCGATGATGATTTGTGCCGTCTCTTTAGCAGAAGGAAGCTTAGCAAGGGGAATGAAATGAGCCGCCTTAGAGAACCTATCGACAACCGTAAGAATAACAGTCTTCCCCGCTGACGAAGGCAGTCCGGTGACAAAATCTAAGGCGATGTGAGACCACGGTCGAGAGGGAATAGGAAGCGGCCTGAGACGGCCGGCAGGAGGAGAGTTACCGGACTTAGTCTGCGCGCAGACCGAACAAGCAGCCACGAAACGACGCGTGTCATGCTCCCGGGTGGGCCACCAGAAACGCTGGCGAATGGAAGCAAGCGTACCCCGAACGCCAGGGTGGCCGGCTAACTTGGCAGAGTGAGCCCACTGAAGAACGGCCAGACGAGTAGGAACGGGAACGAAAAGAAGGTTCCTAGGACAAGCGCGCGGCGACGGAGTTTGAGTGAGTGCTTGCTTTACCTGCCTCTCAATTCCCCAGACAGTCAACCCGACAACACGCCCCTCAGGGAGAATCCCCTCGGGGTCAGTGGAGGCTACTGAAGAACTGAAGAGACGAGACAAAGCATCAGGCTTGGTGTTCTTAGAGCCCGGACGATAAGAAATCACGAACTCGAAACGAGCGAAAAACAGCGCCCAACGCGCCTGACGCGCATTAAGTCGTTTGGCAGAACGGATGTACTCAAGGTTCCTATGGTCAGTCCAAACGACAAAAGGAACGGTCGCCCCCTCCAACCACTGTCGCCATTCGCCTAGGGCTAACCGGATGGCGAGCAGTTCGCGGTTACCCACATCATAGTTACGTTCCGACGGCGACAGGCGATGAGAAAAATACGCGCATGGGTGGACCTTGTCGTCAGAGAGGGAGCGCTGAGAAAGGATGGCTCCCACTCCCACCTCTGACGCGTCAACCTCGACAACGAACTGTCTAGAGACGTCAGGTGTAACAAGGATAGGAGCGGATGTAAAACGATTCTTGAGGAGATCAAAAGCTCCCTGGGCGGAAACGGACCACTTAAAGCACGTCTTGACAGAAGTAAGGGCTGTGAGAGGAGCTGCCACCTGACCGAAATTACGGATGAAACGACGATAGAAGTTCGCGAAGCCGAGAAAGCGCTGCAGCTCGACGCGTGACTTAGGGACGGGCCAATCAATGACAGCTTGGACCTTAGCGGGATCCATCTTAATGCCTTCAGCGGAAATAACAGAACCGAGAAATGTGACGGAGGAGGCATGAAAAGTGCACTTCTCAGCCTTCACAAAAAGACAATTCTCTAAAAGGCGCTGGAGGACACGTCGAACGTGCTGAACATGAATCTGGAGTGACGGTGAAAAAATCAGGATATCGTCAAGGTAAACGAAAACAAAGATGTTCAGCATGTCTCTCAGGACATCATTGACTAATGCCTGAAAGACAGCTGGAGCGTTAGCGAGGCCGAAAGGAAGAACCCGGTATTCAAAGTGCCCTAACGGAGTGTTAAACGCCGTCTTCCACTCGTCCCCCTCCCTGATGCGCACGAGATGGTAAGCGTTACGAAGGTCCAACTTAGTGAAAAACCTGGCTCCCTGCAGGATCTCGAAGGCTGAAGACATAAGAGGAAGCGGATAACGATTCTTCACTGTTATGTCATTCAGCCCTCGATAATCTATGCAGGGGCGCAGAGACCCGTCCTTCTTCTTGACAAAAAAAAACCCCGCTCCGGCGGGAGAGGAGGAGGGGACTATGGTACCGGCGTCAAGAGCTACAGACAAATAATCTTCGAGAGCCTTACGTTCGGGAGCCGACAGAGAGTATAGTCTACCCCGGGGGGGGGTGGTTCCCGGAAGGAGATCAATACTACAATCATACGACCGGTGTGGAGGAAGAGAGGTGGCCCTGGACCGACTGAACACCGTGCGCAGATCGTGATATTCCTCCGGCACCCCTGTCAAATCACCAGGCTCCTCCTGTGAAGAAGAGACAGAGGAAACAGGAGGGATAGCAGACATTAAACATTTCACATGACAAGAGACGTTCCAGGAGAGGATAGAATTACTAGACCAATTAATGGAAGGATTATGACAAACTAGCCAGGGATGGCCCAAAACAACAGGTGTAAAAGGTGAACGAAAAATTAAAAAAGAAATGGTTTCACTATGATTACCAGAAACAGTGAGGGTTAAAGGTAGCGTCTCACGCTGAATCCTGGGGAGAGGACTACCATCCAGGGCGAACAAGGCCGTGGGCTCCTTTAACTGTCTGAGAGGAATGTCATGTTCCCGAGCCCAGGTCTCGTCCATAAAACAGCCCTCCGCCCCAGAGTCTATTAAGGCACTGCAGGAAGCTGACGAACCGGTCCAGCGTAGATGGACCGACAAGGTAGTGCAGGATCTTGAAGGAGAGACAGGAGTAGTAGCGCTCACCAGTAGCCCTCCGCTTACTGACGAGCTCTGGCCTTTTACTGGACATGAAGTGACAAAATGACCAGCGGAACCGCAATAGAGACAGAGGCGGTTGGTGATTCTCCGTTCCCTCTCCTCAGTCGAGATGCGGATACCTCCCAGCTGCATGGACTCAGCACCCGAGCCGGCAGAGGAAGATGGTAGTGATGCGGAGAGGGAGGCGACGGAGAGCGCGAGCTCCTTTCCACGAGCTCGGTGACGAAGATCAACCCGTCGCTCAATGCGAATAGCGAGTTCAATCAAGGAATCCACGCTGGAAGGAACCTCCCGGGAGAGAATCTCATCCTTTACCTCTGCGCGGAAACCCTCCAGAAGACGAGCGAGCAAGGCCGGCTCGTTCCAGCCACTGGAGACAGCAAGAGTGCGAAACTCAATAGAGTAGTCTGTTATGGATCGATTGCCTTGACATAGGGAAGACAGGGCCCTGGAAGCCTCCTCCCCAAAAACAGATCGATCAAAAACCCGTATCATCTCCTCCTTAAAGTCTTGATACTGGTTAGTACACTCAGCCCTTGCCTCCCAGATTGCCGTGCCCCACTCACGAGCCCGTCCAATAAGGAGAGATATGACGTAGGCGACACGAGCAGTGCTCCTGGAGTAAGTGTTGGGCTGGAGAGAAAACACAATATCACACTGGGTGAGGAACGAGCGGCATTCAGTGGGCTCCCCAGAGTAACACGGCGGGTTATTGATTCTGGGCTCCGGAGATTCGAAAGCCCTGGAAGTGGCCGGTGGATCGAGGCGGAGATGGTGAACCTGTTCTGTGAGGTTGGAGACTTGGGTGGCCAGGGTCTCAACGGCATGTCGAGCAGCAGACAATTCCTGCTTGTGTCTGCCTAGCATCGCTCCCTGGATCTCGACGGCTGAGTGGAGAGGATCCGAAGTCGCTGGGTCCATTCTTGGTCGGATTCTTCTGTTACGGTGCGTGAATGAGGACCCAAAAGCGAATCAACTTAAACAGAGCTTCTTTAATTACCAAACATAGGTAGGCTCAGATGGACCGGCAGATTCCGACAGGACAGGACAAGGTTACAGCAAACATGACGACAGTCTGGTTCAGGCATGAATGACACAAACAAACATGAATCCGACAAGGACAGGAGCAGAAACAGAGAGAGATATAGGGACCTAATCAGAGGGAAAAAGGGAACAGGTGGGGAACGGGGTGAATGGGTAGTTAGAGGAGACAAGGGACAGCTGGGGGAAAGCGGGGGAGAAAAGGTAACCTAACACGACCAGCAGAGGGAGACAGGGTGAAGGGAAAGGACAGAGACAAGACAACATGACAGTACATGACATTCTCCCTGTTGTTTGGTTACCCTGCCTTCCCTGTCTGATGAAGTGAAAACCTTGACATCCCCCCTCCCCTCACCAGTCCCACTGCGGTAATGCTATGCGCCTGGTGGGGCTAGCATCGACCCGTCTGCTACCAACTGCTCCTACACAGTGGAACCTTCTTTAATAACCTATGAGAGCAGCCCAGAGTATCTACAGAGCAGGCCTTATTGACGTGTAGGCTTTTCCCAAGGCCTCGGTCTACAGGAATAATGAAATAGAGCCCAGAATAGACTAGAGCCTAGAGGACACTTAAGGTGGTCCATAGTTTGGTGGGTTGGCTGGATGCAGGTTTTAGCCTTTGAAATGTGTTACATTTGTTAGATACATATAATATAATATATAATAATAATATTTTAATCTGTATGTTGAGGGTTATCAAAGCAGATAGAATCCATATTATGTATTTATTTACAAAGGTGCAGTATGTCATTGCGAACAAGAATCCTTCTCAAGAACAACCTGAAATTCTCTACATTCCCTGTTATGCCAGACTTGAAGACATGGTCACATACAATTTTGTTCATTAGTCCTTAGGAAAACTTTCTACGCCACATTTTTAGAACACATTCTCTAGCTTCACTTTGCTGCATGGGTCATGAACCAGAATCCAATAGGGCCCCTGTGAAACCTTATCGCGTCACAGCTTAGTGTCATGCAAATACCGCTCACACAACCTGCTGTGGGCTCATAAATATTGATGTCATAATCCTACTGATGTCTTTGTAGCGTGTCCTTCCAGACAAATAGACCCGGGCTGCATTATTCACATATTGATTCATTAATGAAGATAAGGTTGCTAATTGCATAGGGGAAAGCAGGTGAGGGTTACTCAGAGGGCACTTTCTTCTGCTCTGTCTGTCGGTCTGTGGTTCTCTCTCTCGCTCTCTCTCTCTCTCTCTCTCTCTCTCTCTCTCTCTCTCTCTAGGAATATGATCAGGTGAGAGATGCACCTTATGACCCTGTGTGTGACAGCGTGATTGCTTGGTCGCATACTGTGTGCGTGTGTATATGATTGCCCGGTGACATGCCGTGCTGCAGAGATTCAATTCTCACCTCGGTGGTCTCTCTGTGATACACTGTGTTTTAGATGCTTTGACCCTGACAGGGCCCAACGTTGGCCCTAAAGACAAGTCATCCTCCAACAGTAAGACTGGGACATTTTGGCAGCTAGTAACTGTCATGCATATTACTGCCGGGCTCACTGTAATTGGCCGTTAATTAACATAAACATGTTTAGCATCTCCGGCTTCCATGCGTAGCCCCCTGGTGAGGACCTTTGGAACAACTACATCAAATCTATTTAATACAGCCTACACCATCAAAATAAATCCATAATTTATTTTAGACAGGTCTAAAGAAACATTAAGATATAAAGAAAATGTAGTCTATTTCAGAATAACAGAATAGCATATTCTGAGTCACCCTGATCTGACTATGCCATATGGCTGTGGGCTACAGTACACAAGTTCCAACTCTGTTACAGGGGTCCTATTTGGGCACTTTAGTTTTGATACAAACCTTATCAAAAAATACAATGCATTTGGAAAGTATTCAGACCCCTTGACTTTTGCCTCATTTTGTTACATTATTACAGCCTTCAATCTACACAATATACCCCACAATGACAAAGCAAAAACAGGTTTTTAGAAATTGTTGCAAAATTATTAAAAATAAAACACTGAAATATCACATTAAATAAATATTCAGACCCTTTCTTAATTTAATCTTGTCTTTACATATACGAAATAATATATGTGTGAAATTAGTTTTGATTTAGAATGGGCCAATATCATGCTCAGGTCAGAACAGGGGCAGGGGAAAAAATACATATCATCTATGCACTCAAGTAGCGAATGGAGGACGCTTTTCCCTTGGTTCATTTTCATGCCAGTCAGGTAGGCTACTCCTGTTGTAAAGGAAAGCAATGTGCTAAATATTGGGAAAGATGTGATATAAATATAGGCTTAGCCTATAGAAATCTGATGGGATCCTCCTCTTTTTAATAGAGGCCATCAAAACTCTGTTTTCTCACGCAATTGCATAGCATAGCCAATAGAAATGTTCCGCAGCATAGGCTTATAGGAACACTTATTTCATTCCATGCATCAACCTGCTATGAGGAGCTGTCTCTCGCTGCGCAACAGGTGATTCTATTCTGTTCAAACTCTAAATGCCAGGACTAAAGGTTAGGGGTTAGGGAAAATAAGATGTTGAACGGAAATACATTTTTGGTCCCCACGAGGATAGAAAAACATAACGTGTGTGTGTGTGTGTGTGTGAGCGTGCGTGCGTGCGTGCATCTGAATGCATGCGTGCGAGTGTGAATTAGAATTTGGCATGTGAGTAGTTTCCTACTGCACATCAATAACAGTGCATGTTTCATTGACATCTGAATGTATAGCGACCCCGCCACTTAAATACCCTGAGCCATAGAGATTGACTATGCTTATCCCCAAGGTAAACTTGACGTAATCTCAATGGGGAAATCCATGCAATTCTGCGTAACTTCCACTTACTCCACTATGAATTCTCTAAATAATAATAATAATAGTAATAATAATGATAATTGATTGGCTTTATATAGCGCTTTTCTAGCAACTGAGGTACTCAAAGCTGTTTAGATAGTAGGGGTAAACTCATCTCATTCACCATCAATGTGTAGCACCCACCATTTTTGAGCCAGAACGCTCACCACACATCAGCTATCAGGTGGAGAGGTGAGGAGGGATATATGCCTGCTATAGCAGGAGGGACTTCTGTACAGTCGTAAAGTGATGATGTGGTCCTTTAGAGATAAAAACCAATTACAGAGGGGTGTCTAGCTACTGGCTTTGTGTCTATAACACACTCCCCTGCACATGGCCGCTCTCGCTGTCTTGCTCGCACCGCAGGAAACTTATAGCCTAGATAATGCAGCCATTAAAACCTGGGGTTTTTGATCGAATTTATCAAAATGGCCTCATGGGCCGTCCCTCCTGGTCTCTCAGATCATCTCTTTATGAGCCGGTGATATTAGTATTTTATGTGTCATGCAGTTATGGAGTGGTGGATGATTGTTTCAATGGACTTTCGAGCTACGCTAGTTGCACAGTCAGCTCGTCTTCAAACGCAGGGGAGAGAAGAACTTCACAACGTAAGTCATATGCACGCCGTCTTCCCACACAGATCGGTTATACAGTAATGTGTTGTTTTACTATAGTAATAGTGGAGTTCATAGTTTCACTTTTTTGTTGGAAGGACACTAAAGTTCTCATTGTACAATCTAAAAGGACACCAAAGTGTCCATTGTACAAGTTAAAGAGATCCCATACAGACTTTGAACCCACGATCTCCCGTGTTGTAAACGTGCCTCGGTCTAGTCCAGCTGTTTGTGAGAGAGGAGAGGAGGAATTGGGACACAAAGAGACAATTAGGAGAAAGGGAACTGAAAAGAGGTATCCGGTGCTCGAAAGTCTTTAGGCTTTCCACCAAACAGGCCACTATCCCCCTCTCACTGCAGAGTAAGTGGTCCTGGAATCGTGTAGTTTGGCAAGCAAGTAGAAATGAATTAAAAGTCTATACAGAAAAAGTGGAATCTCATCCCCCCTCTTTTATTTCTCGCTCTTTTCTTCTTTTTTTCTCCTAAAGTTTGGGGCGGTAGGAACTAAATTGGAGTAGCGAAGGTCAGGGCCTCCATTAAGACTAGAGTGAAGAGCAGGGACACTCTTAAACTGGCTCAGGTTACCAGGTTACTGAGGTGTGTGTGTCTGTGTGTACAGTGCATTCCGAAAGTATTCAGAGCCCTTGACTTTTTCCACATTTACTTACGTTACAACCTTGTTCTAAAATGATTCCTCATCAATCTACACACAGCATCCCATAATAACAAAGGAAAAACAGGTTAGAATAAGGCTGTAACGTAACAAAATGTTGAAAAAGGGAAGGGGCCTGAATACTTTCCGTGTGTGTGTGTGTGTGTGTGTGTGTGTGTGTGTGTGCGTGGGCGCAAAGTTGTCACTCTTGCCCACTGTAATTCCCATTGCACTCAATGCACAATCAGTGAGTTGTCAAAAGAAATACCAAGTTAATATCATTAATTTAGTCTCTCAGTTGGCCTTCAGTGAAATCTTCTAGTATTATCCCAGCTCAGTATGCACACAGACATGTCATGATTTATAATGGGAACTTTTGAAAAGATGGATTTTGATTCAAGTCCCTGGCTCCCTTCGCTGTGTATTACATTTTTCCCTTTCAGACTTTTTTTGTATTTCTTTCTTCTCTCTCTCTTTCAGCAGCTCCCTCTTCTCTTCTCTCTATGTCTTTTGTCTGTGCCCCACCCAGCTCTTCTGAGCCCAGACAGTATCCTCAGGTGAGCTGTAGAGACGTAGAGAGCTAAGCCCTCAGAGTGTTTGCTGATGTCAGAAAGAAAACGAGGAAAAACAAACTAAACGAGTCAAGGTTGCCCATTGTTGTTCCTCCTAAATCCCCTACCTTTAATTTATTTTCTAGATAAAGATGTTTTCTATTTATTTTATATTTTATATTTTCCCCAATCCTGAGAGAGTTGTGCAGAGCTTTGAGCTCCCCCAGTGAGTGATCTGAGTTAGTTGTGTGTGTGTGTGGATGTATGTGTGTGGGTGTGTATGTTTGAGCGTATGCGTGTTGGTCTACATGTTTGCCATGCATTTGTAAGTGTGCGTGCTTGCATGTAGGCTACACTAAGTGATATAAGTGTAGCATGCTGCTAATGGTTAGCTAGCAATACTGTGATCTAAGGCATGGTCTCCCTTTGAAGAGTGGCATTTGCTTGTGTCTTTATAGTGGGCGTGTGAAAGCAGCTGTACAGCCACTCTCCCACAGTTAATATGCAGTGTAAGTGGCTTATCTTAGATGAAGGCAGTGGAATGGTTGAAAGGAGATAGCATGCATAGTACAATTTTTTAACAGTAGGTCAAGAAAAGTATAATAACGTGAATAGTACCATTATGCTATGCTTAGGGGATTTATGTTTTTAAAGGACTAGAAGTTAGGCTGTTTTAAAATTGTATTTACTATATGTAATAATGCAGATACTTAATATGATTTAAAATGCCCTTTAATAAAAGCTTCCAGAGGGTTATTTGAATTCATAATGAATATGGTAATTACTTGCTTATGGTCTAGTAATGTAAGGGATGGTGCTTCAAGGAATGAAATTGCTCATTGATGGTATTGTTTCCTTATACTTTTCATTCACGTCAGTAGCATTACAAAGAATAAATATGTATATAGTATCTCTAGAAACATATGTTTTTGTTGTAAAGGAAATGATGTCCCCCTCCATTACCAATGTTATACCTTCTAAGTATCGTTAACCATGTAGTTAGTATGTGGGGGTGGCTCGTGTGTGTGTGTGTCTGTATGTGTGTGTGATATGTGAAGTGGACACATGGTCCCACACCAGGTCTGTCGCTCTGCCAGGTGACCATACTGTCCTTTGTTAGGAGGTTGGCACATGCCACCAGGGTGGGGGTCTCGGGAGCCACACACACACACACACACACACACACACACACACACACACACACACACACACACACACACACACACACACACACACACACACACACACACACACACACACACACACACACACACACACACACACACACACACACACACACACACACACACACACACACACACACACACGTATGCCATGGTCCATAGTTTAAAACAAGCACCAGAAGCTGGCTCAGCTTATCTGGTAGTAGGCAGCAGTAGTAGAGATTCACTTCGGGGGTTGGGATTGTTCTGTCCATTGGAGTGTATGTAAACGTACTGGTGCAGTCCACTGCAGTTCTATTGCTCTGACACTCTATAAGGCATAGATTCCCCTTGTATTGTTTCATTCTAAGGCAGTGCACAAAGGCTGAAATCATCAATCGTGACAGCAGACATCAAAATGGTGTATTGAAACAAATTAAAGCCAAATTGTTTAAGGCTTGAGGAGAGGAGGCCCGCCTTGTTATTAGTGTTAGTTGAGGGGAAAACACTGCCAAGGGAACTACAGCCTTCAGCCAAGAGGACACTACAGAGACCAGACGACATGCAGTGTTCCCTGTCTGTCACTGCTGGCCAGCCTCACCATTGGCTGCCCTCCCATCTGCCCTCCCACCTGCTGCTCTGTCTTTATATAGCATGTTAGGGTGCGTCTCCTCTAATCCGCATTTGACTGACAGCATGTGAGGGCCATTCACGGTGGTCAGTCTCTCATGGCAAAGCCTTTCATTGGCTGTTGTCAAGCTGCTGTCCAGCCACCTGCTACTTAACTTTAAGTATGGCAGATGTAGATGTATGTGTGTGTGTGTCAAATATAATCCCCATTTGACTGACAGCATGAAAGGGCCACTGCCTGTTGGCGGTCTCTCCAGGGATGGTTCCCCATCGGCCATCCAGTTGGCGGAGAAGGTCATCGGCTGTCACCTGCCCTCCATCAAGGACCTGCACTCCTCCAGGACAAGGAAGCTTGCAGGTCAGATCATCGCTGACCCTGCCCACCCGGGACACCCCATCTTTTAAAGACTCTGCTCTGGCAGACGGTTTAGGTCAATCATTACCAAAACCGCCCGCAACCTGAACAGTTTCATCCCCCATGCCGTGGACCTCATCAACCGGCCATCAGGCTCACAGAGATCAAGTGACTTTGCATTGGGCCGATTACTGCACCTTGTCATCAATGACCTCGAATACTAATCTGCACGATGTACACCTCCCGCAAAACACTGTATATATTTGTCACGGCTTAGATACTGTGCCTTCAGAAAGTATTCACACCCCTTAATTTTTTCCACATTTTGTTGTGTTGCCTTAATTTAAAGTGGATTACATTGAGATGTTGTGTTACTGATATACACAGAATACCCCATAATGTCAAAGTGGAATTATGTTTTTAGAAATGTTATTGCAAGCCTAAATTTGTAAAATGTTCTTAACAAGTCACATAAAAAGTTGCACGGACTCACTCTGTGCACAGAAATAGTGTTTATCATGATTTTGAAATGAATACCCATTTTCTGTAAGATCCCTCAGTCGAGCAGTGAATTTCAAGCACAGATTCAACCACAGAGAACAGGGAGGTTTTTTAATGCCTCGCAAAGAAGGACACCTATTGGTAGATGTGTGAAAAAAAACAAGCAGACATTGAATATCCCTTTGAGCATGGTGCAGTTATTCATTACACAGGATGGTGTATCAATACACCCAGTCACTACAAAGATACAGGCCCCTTCCTAACTCCGATGCCGTAAAGGAATCCTGTTTGCAATAAGACACTAAAGTAAAACTGCAAAAAATGTGTCCTAGAACTTTTTGTCCTGAATACAAAGTGTGATGTAACACAACACATCACTGAGTACCACTCTTTGTATATTCAAGCATGGTGGTGGTTGCACCATGTTTGGGTATGCTTGTCATCGGCACGGACTAGGGAGTTTTTTAGGATAAAAATAAATGGATTAGAGCTAAGCACATTGAAAATAGGAAAACTTGGGTCAGGAATATAGGAAAACTTGGGTCAGTCTGCTTTCCTACAGACACTGGGAGACAAATTCACCTTTCAGGAGAACAATGAAAACACAAGGCCAAATATACATTGGAGTTGCTTACGAAGACAACATTGAAAGTTCCTGAGTGGCCTAGTTACAGTTTTGACTCAAATCGGCTTGAAAAACTATGGCAAGACTTGAAAATGGCTGCCAAGCATTAATCAACAATCAACTTGACAGAGCTTGAAGAATTGTTTTAAGAATAATGTTCAAAATGTACAATCCAGGTGTGCAAAGCTCTTAGTGACTTACCCCGAAAGACTCACAGCTGTAATCGCTGCCGAAGGTGATTCTAGCATGTATTGCTTCAGGGGGTTGAATACTTATCCAATCAAGAAAAAGTTGTTTTATTTTCCATGAATCAATACAAAAATGTTAAACATTTCTTCCACTTTGACATTATAGAATATTTTGTGTAGATCGTCAACAAAAATGACAATAAAATCCATTTTAATCGCACTTTGTAACATAACAAAATGTGAAAAAGTCAAGGGGTGTGTGTGAATACTATCTGAAGGCACTGTAAGTGGTATATTCCCACTGTAATCAGCCTATACACTGTTTTATGGTTCCTGTTTTGATATTGTGTATTCTGTGAGTACTTGTCTGTATTCTGTTTGTATATTGTCTATTGCTGGCAGCACCTTACTTAAGGCAAATTCTGGGTATTTGTAAATGTACTTGGCGAATATAGGTGATAATGATTCTAATCTGCTCGCCCAACCGTCTCTCAAAATCAAGCAGTGAGTGGGGGGTGTGGTCCTAGGAGACTCTGTTTGACTGACAGCAGGAGTGGGCCAATCCAACCATGGCCTTGCTTATGAATATGAGAGTGCTGTCCCAATGCTCTAATGTGGTTGCCTGGCTTCTCTTTACATGAGCTGTCTATTTTTGGACATTTATCAAATTAGATCACACCATAATTGAAGTGCAATAGCACTTTTACACAGTGTGACTATACAATAGGTCATGCAGACACTCTGTGGCTAATTCTAGGAATGTATGTGACTATTCATCATCATGGTACATTACCAATAAACATATAAATACCACAAATCTAATTATCCAATGATATAACGCATTGTTATTGCTAATATCCTGTTTTCGTCTCTTTACTCTTATGGGATTAAATTTAGGAGTAGCATTTTCCTATTAGGGCACAAGCTAACATTCGTCTTCATCACAGGAGTGAGTGTCCAATAAAGCCTAATGTGATTGGAAAGATCATTATGTTTCGGCCAAATTTTATAGCAGTGTTTACCTCATCTGGCCAATGACGGAGATTCCTTCGTGATCTAATTACACTGATTTGATTGGGTAACGATGTCAGTGTGGAGCGCATACGAGCCTCTGCCTCTGCCTCTATTCGGTTCTCTTCTCTTCTCCGTGGTTCTCTTGGCTCTCTTCTCCTTTTTTCTCATCCTATATTTTATTAAAGTTGATATGTACAGTACCAGGCAAAAGTCTGTACACACATTCATTCAAGGGTTTTTCTTGATTTTTACTATTTTCTATATTGTAGAATATTAGTGAAGACATCAAAACTATCAAATAACACATAAAATCATGTAGTAACCAAAAAAGTGTTAAACAAATCTAAATATATTTTGAGATTCTTCAAATTCTTCACCCTTTGCCTTGACGACAGCTTTGCACACTCTTGGCATTCTCTAAACCAGCTTCACCTGGAATGCTTTTCCAACAGTCTTGAAGGAGTTCCCACCTATGTTGAGCACTTGTTGGCTGCTTTTCCTTCACTCTATGGTCCAACTCATCCCAAACCATCTCAATTGGGTTGAGGTCAGGTGATTGTGGAGGCCAGGTCATCTGATGCAGCACTCCATCACTCTCCTTCTTGGTCAAATAGCCCTTACACAGCCTGGAGGTGTGTTGGGCCATTGTATCTTCTGCAGAATGCTGTGGTAGCCATGCTGGTTAAGTTGCTTTGAATTCTAAATAAATCACAGACAGTGTCACCAGCAAAGCACCATCACACCTCCTCCATGTTTCACGGAGGGAACCACACATGCGGAGATCATCCATTCACTTCCTCTTTGTCTCACAAAGACACGGCGGTTGGAACCAAAAATCTCAAATCTCAAATACCTTTTTTGCACTATTGGTTAGAGCCTGTAAGTAAGCATTTCACTGTAAGTTCTACACCTGTTGTATTCAGCGAATAAACTTTGATTTGATTTGATTTGAGATAATGCCAAGAGTGTGCAGAGCTGTCATCAAGGCAAAGGGTGGCTACTTTGAAGAATTTGTTTAACACTTTTTTGGTTACTATATGATTCCATATGTGTTATTTGATAGTTTTGATGTCTTCATTATTATTCTACAATGTAGAAAATAGTTAAAAAATAAATAAAAAAATAAAAGGTTGAATGAGTAGGTATGTCCAAACTTTTGACTCGTACTTTGTATGTTTATAGATTTTGCTCGGTGATGAGCAATGTTGTAGCACTCGAGACCAGTCTCATATTGAGTGTCTTGTTCGCAGTGTTGGATACATTTGTACTAGGTCTTGACTCGGTCTCGGACAGTGAGGACTCCTAATTTCCTCATCATTATCAGCTTCCACTCAGTCAGCACATAAAACCGTTTCGCCGGGCCCAATATATACACACCTTTCTTGAAACATGAATATCTTATGAGCCTTTATATCTATTGTAGACATGTTTGCTGCAGTGGCAAACCTTTTGGACCTAGTCCTTCAGTGTGTGACAGGTTCATGAATGTGAAAGGACAGCAGTCGTAATACCAGTGCACTCATGTAGGAGAGTGCACTTTTTGTGAAACACAAAGGGTCAGTGGTGTAGTGGAAGGTATATGCAGGTATAAACCGTGTACCCACTTTATTTTCAGTGGGAATTGCGTATACTCACTTCTTAATCCCTACTGATGCGTATCAAAGTAGTGTAGTGGAAGTATACGACTTATCAATTACGTTGTACAATAGAGAAATCATGCACAAAGCAGCCTACACAAACACAAAGCATGTGAAATATGTTCACCTGCGCGCCGCACCGGTATGGTAGGAAAGACGTTTCAACTTATGATATCTACCAGTAAATGCTAACTAAGTCAACAATGGGTATACAAACCAGGTATTGAAAAAGTTCAGTCTGTTGGTTAGTAGGTTATTTGTGATGCGCAATTGTTATTATGCCCTGTTTGCATCAGGGGCGTCGACATGGATGGGCCTGGGTGGACACAGGCCCACCCACTGTGGAGCCAGGCACCACTACACCCGATGAAAAGACAGCAGTCACACACAGCATGATGTTAAAGGATAAGCAGTCCATAAACTCTGACATAATAAACCAGTAGGTCCCAATCCCAAGAATACGAAAATAAAAAAAAATTAAGCATTTCCCAATCGAAATGTACAACTATTACTTCCCATTGCAAAAAAACATGTCATGTTTAGCACACAAAGTAACCAGTGACCTGCAGTTTAAAGTGGAACTGACAGTGTTTTAACTACTTTGCAGTTATGAAACAAACAGACAATCATAATATAAAAAATATCAAATTCCCAGGTTATGCTACAAAATCTACTTCATAAGAGGTTTTAAAAATTGATTCCATTTGACTCAACGTTCCATGATGTACACTAAGGCATTGTCGGCAGAATAGATGGATGCAGTTCAATGCATGTTTATTATAATTCACCAATACATTTCTTGGGAGTCCAAAACATATTGCTATCAGGTTGTAGATCACAGCTGTCCTGGTACATTGTTTGCTGCCTCCATTCGGAAAGCACTGTTTCAGTTTCCATGACTCAATATTCTGGACCAAAACGGAGTGGATAAGTGACTGACTATTTCCCCTCGTATCATTTTTTTGGTGGCTATACACAGCTAGAGATGCAGGTGTCATTTGGTTAACTAGTAAGAACTTGAACGACTGCTATACAGTTAGCATATCTCTTGCGTTCTCAAATTCACTCTGCCGATCTACTCCGATTTCAGAGCAACCTCATCTGAGTGTGCCAGAGTGCAGAACAACTGATGAATTTAGCAACACCTGCTGAATTTGACCAGTGTCAGTAAACATAGGCAAAAAAGTAAGAATTAGTCAGAAATACTCTAGATAACATGGAAACAGCCTAACCAGCTCTGCTAGGGGGAGTGAAATGGTCAGAGTGAGGAAGTAGCTAGTTATGCCTGGAAGTAGCTAGTTAGCAAGCTAGCCAACTTTAGCCAGTTAGCTTGGGTGCTTGGAGACGAGTAGGCTACAATTCCCGATTATTTATCAGTGCAATTTTGAAGGCCAACTAGCTGAAAATGTTTAAGTGGGTTTATCTAAAGTTCCTTTGATGAATTTTAGCTCGACTAGAATGAGTTATGTATCTTGTTGTTGATGTGTGAGCTCACTTGCACTGAGGTGGGACGGGTGGCAATATCTGAGGTGTGTCCTTAAAAACCTTTAGTATGTGCTGTTCACGAAAGCTGGTCTTAGCCATCGATGATGCACAGTGCCCATATGCACAATGAACAAGAGAGATGTGCTTTTAGTGCCTATAAACCTTGTATTTAGAAACATACAAAAAAAATATTGTTTCGTTTGATTAAAAACCAAGTGTAGCCCCCCTCCTTTCAATGAAGGAATTTTTTTGTCATGCCCAAGGTATTCGCCAAGTAGTCAAGACTATCGATAAAGGGTTTGGCTCGTGAGACCACTTTGAAATCAATGTTGATCACCAAACGTTTATTAAAATGTCAAGTTTGGCAGCAGTAAAATGTTTCAGTTATTTTCCTGTAACAATTGCTAGTTTTCCGTTTTGTTTGATTTAAAAAGAAGCCTTCATAGGAGGCTGCCCTTACCCTACTACAATGAAAACTGGTTCAACAGCAGTGCGTTTGGCGTCTTTCTCATCGTGGCCAATTATTTGCCAGGAGCCTCCATACAAGGTTTCTAAAGGGTGTACTTGTGAGGCTTTTGCCGTCATGCTTTTGCATTATTCACAATTCACGTAGACCAACCCGCAGTGCCTACTCCATTCGACTTGTATCCATTTCCAAAGAGCGCTTCTTGTTAAAACTTGTTTATTCATCAAAACCCAGCCCTTTCGCACTACCGCCAGCTATTGCGCTCAAAACCCAGCCCTTTCGCAATACCGCCAGCTATTGCGCTCAAAACCCAGCCCTTTCGCAATACCGCCAGCTATTGCGCTCAAAACCCAGCCCTTTCGCACTACCGCCAGCTATTGCGCTCAAAACCCAGCCCTTTCACACTACCGCCAGCTATTGCGCTCAAAACCCAGCCCTTTCGCAATACCGCCAGCTATTGCGCTCAAAACCCAGCCCTTTCGCAATACCGCCAGCTATTGCGCTCAAAACCCAGCCCTTTCGCACTACCGCCAGCTATTGCGCTCAAAACCCAGCCCTTTCGCAATACCGCCAGCTATTGCGCTCAAAACCCAGCCCTTTCGCAATACCGCCAGCTATTGCGCTCAAAACCCAGCCCTTTCGCACTACCGCCAGCTATTGCGCTCAAAACCCAGCCCCTTCGCACTACCGCCAGCTATTGCGCTCAAAATAAAGGCTGTGAGAATAGCTCAAATATTTCTGACACACCCCTGGACCTATAGCACTTCCGTCAGCGCTTAGATTTACCACTGTGCTAGGTTAGGTCAAATACAGTCTTCCGGGTCTAAAAAGTCTTATTGGATTGATTTATACATTTTTGTTGATCCATTTAATCCAAACTTTGACCATAACATTAGATTTTTTTATCCTTTGAACTCTCACAAAACAAAACAGAACAAGAAAATGTCGCACTAAACAATTCTCTACAAAAAAAGAACTTGTAAGCGTTGCTTTGTTCCATTAAGTGAAAACAAACACTTTCCGTGGGCGGAATTAGTCCTCTGACATAATTAGCAGAGCGCCACTTCAGACGCCACAGAACGAGAGAGCCAATGTTCACCACTTCCTTTACTAATTAAACTCTCTCTCTCTCTCTCTCTTTCTAAACACTTCTGAGGCCAACAGTAAATACAGCAGGAACAAGTTTACAATGTGACTCAGACTAATGGGCCTAATGGGCAGTATGTGTGTGTGTGAGCACTAAAGCACTCCCTCTAACAATACATACTGTCATTCAACCTCGGCACTAAAGTTTCCATCTGTGGTGGTAACAGTTATGTAAGCCTGTCAAGGGCGGCGTAATAACAAACTAACCAGTCGCTGATAGAACGAGAGAACCACAACAGCTAGAGAACACTAGAATAGACTTGTTACAGCATCAAAATGGCATATGACTCATCTGAACTTTAGGTTTCTATGGACAAGGAGAGCGAAGGCACATACTGGATTCCCCGTCAGTCAACCTCTCTGCTTTTTGTTACTCTGACTAACCACGTCAAAGTAATGGTTTCTCTGAGTTTCAATTCTCTTTCCTTTCTGTCCAGGTTGTGCGCCAATTAAAAAATACATTTAAAAAAAAAAGATTCTGGTGTGACCTCTGTTGTAGGAAAGGCAGCCAATGTCACACACTACTGGTTGCTGACTACTGCTGCAGCATAGGGGAGACACACATGATAGGGAGGAATCTGCCAAATGGTTTTGGATGTGTTATGATACCTGCCTCCTTGATGATACAATGGTTTCCTTAAAGGTTCATGTTGGTCCGTGTGTACTGTATCAAGCATCTCAGATTAGGCGTGCTGATCTAGGATCAGGACATTCCTGTCCATGTGATCTTATTCATTTTGACCTAAAAAGCAACACTGATCCAAAATCAGCAGTCCTACTCTGAAGGTTGATACAGTACATAGGGCCTAGATTTCCTGGTGAATGAAGCCATTGCTTGAGACATACGGCCCCTGGTCTCTTCCTCTCTGTCTCTCCCCCACTGTGTCCAGTCCTGGATTATACACATGACCTGCTCTATCTCTCTGGAACATTAACCTGGTATCCCCTTCTCCTCTGTTCCTCCAGGACCATTCAGAGATCAACTCCACCGTGGTGCGCAGCGAGACCAACACAGCCAGGGTGGAGGGCCTCCGGGCGGGCATGGTCTATGTCGTGCAGGTGCGGGCCAGGACCGTGGCTGGCTTTGGCAAATACAGCGGCAAGATGTGCTTCCAAACCCTCACAGATGGTAAGGGCCAAGGGGAGGAGGGGAGGCGAGGGAAGATGGTGGATGGTGGTGGGTAGCTGCTGTGTGTGTGTTTGTGTGCGTGTCTGTGAGTTTGAGAGAGAGAGAGAGAGAGAAACTGTAAGAGAGAAAGAGAGAGACGCATTGAATAGGAGTGGATATAGAGCAGAGAGGAAGAAGGATTGGGAATTTGATATCGGATCATATGTTTGTTAATCACTGTGTGACAACATGTTTATGGATGTTGGATGAACATTGTATTTCTAAACCCACTGTCTTAACGATCGTGTATGAGATTGTTAAGAATAATATATTGGAGTTAAGAATGGTGGTTTTGAGCATTTTGTCTTTTCCTGTGTGTAACTGCTTGATCCAGACTGCTTAGCTAATTGGTTCTTCATTGAGCCCGTATGTTGCTGACGAGCTATCCCAGAATGCTTAGCTGTGATTAGTGGCTGATGTGATTAATTATTTGCCACCCGGGGTTGGATTTTCAGGGGGTGCAACACCTGCTACACTGGCGGTGGTGGTGGTGGTGATGGTGGGGGGGAGGGGGGGGGTGACATTATGAGAGCATGTGTCCAGGTGTTTGTGCGTGGGTGTACGCCACATCTCCTGTCTTCTTACTTCTGAAATATGCTGCCAGATGATTTTCAACACTCTACATATTCCAGGTAGAAGATGCCCTTTTAGGCACAGTTCTAGGATCAGTTTACCTTCTCAGAATCCTAACCCTAACCACTGGGGAGGTTAAACACTAAACATACCTTCTTATCTATCTATGATTCACATCGAAGGGCAATTCTCCGCTTGACACCGCAAATGCCACAACTCTCCCTGATCCTCTGTGCTTTCCTCTCTCTCTCTCCCTCCATCCCTCCCCATAACCCTTTCTCCCTGTCAGATAGTCCAGAGGTGGATAAGTGCAGGTGTTGTTCTAATCTGCGCGAGCAGATTTAGTAGTCTTGACACAAACTCTAATACACTACATGACCAAAAGTATGTGGACACCTGCTCTTCGTACATCTCATTCCAAAATCATAGGCATTAATCTGGAGATGGTCCCCCCCCTTTGAAGCTATAACAACCTCCACTCTTCTGGGAAGGCTTTCCACTAGATGTTGGAACATTGCTGCGGGGGCTTGCTTCCATTCAGCCACAAGCGCATTAGTGAGGTTGGGCACTGATGTTGTGCAGTCAGCGTTCCAATTCATCCCAAAGGTGTTCGATGGGGTTGAGGTCAGGGCTCGGTGCAGGAGAGTCAAGTTCTTCCACACCGATCTCCACAAACCATTTATGTATGGATCTCGCTTTATGCACAGGGGCATTGTCATGCTAAAACAGCAAAGGTCCATCCTCAAACTGTTGCCACAAAGTTGGAAGCACAGAATCATCTAGAATGTCATTGTATGCTGTAGTGTTAAGATTTCCCTCCACTGGAACTAAGGGGCCTAGCCAGAATCATGAAAACAGTCCCAAACCATTATTCCTCCTCTGACAAACTTTACAGTTGACACTTTCCATTGGGGCAGGTAGCATTCTCCTGGCATCTGCCAAACCTAGATTTGTCAGTCGGATTGTAAGATAGTAAAGCATGTTTCATCACTCCAGAGAACGCATTTCCACTGCTCCAGAGTCCAATGGCAGTGAGCTTTTCACCACTCCAGCCAATGCTTGGCATAGAGAATGGTGATCTTAGGCTTGTGTGTGGCTGCTCGGCCATGGAAAGCCATTTTATGAAGCTCTCGATGAACAGTTCTTGTGCTGACATTGCTTCCAGAGGCAGTTTGGAACTCGATAGTGAGTGTTGCAACCGAGGACAGAAGATTTTTACTACGTTCTTCAGCACTTGGTGGTTCCTTTCTGTGAGCTTGTGTGGCCTGCCACTTCGTGGCTGAGACGTTTTTGCTCCTAGACGTTTCCACTTCACAATAACAGCACTTACAGTTGACCGGGAAGCTGAAGCAGGGCAGAAATTTGACAAACTGAATTTGTTGGAAATGTGGCATCCTACGTCGGTGCCACGTTGAAAGTCACTGAGCCCTTCAGCAATGCCATTCTACTGCCAATGTTTGTCTATGGAGATTACATGGCTTTGTGCTCCATTTTGTGCTCCATTTTGATTACATGGCTTTGTGCTCCATATACACCTGTCAATAACAGGTCTGGCTGAAATAGCCTAATCCACTAATTTGAAAGGGTGTCCACATACTTTTGTATATATAGTGTACCAGCCAGGTCGCTCAAGATCCAAGGCTAAATTCGACGTCCGTCCAGGTACCCAGGACCCCAGCCACTACAAAAAAGCCACTAGGAGCCACTAGGAGCAACGATGAAGGCTATTACAATCAAGAAGGCTTGCGGTTTGCTAGAGCGTTGTGGATGGGAGTAAGCCGCAAGCTCCTGCTCCGAGGGTCGCATGTTCAATCCCAGAACTTTCTTTGTTTTTGTGGTAACCCTATCCCAAACCTTAACCCTTATCTTAACCATTCTAAATGAATGTCTAAACTTAACCTTTGATGTTTGGCATTTATAGACACACGTCAGATTCTGAAGTGAGACTGAGAGCTTGTTGATTATACACCTGTCAGCCTGGAAGACCCATCCCCTAAATCCCTTACCCTCTTTAGCGTCTGCCTCCCCTCTCCTCCCCACGTCGCCCTGCCCCACCTCCTCTCACCCGTGTTAACCCCACCCTCCACTTGTCTCACCCTACCCTCCACTTGTCTCATCACATTCCTCACTACCTCCTGCCCTCCTCTATCCTTCTCTCTGAATCTTCTCTTTTTCCTCTTCTCTCCCCCTCCTCTCACAGTCGACAATACCTCATATCTGTCTGTCATCACATTGTCACATGCCTCCCACAGTTGTCTCCTCACCCCCCCACCATCACCCCACTCACTCAGTTATTTGATTGACAGGTGCAATGAGGAGGAGATGATTGGCCATTTTCTCAAAAGTGAGGTTACACATTTATCAACTTTCAAAGCAGAATGACTTTCCCATTGTTCCTCAACTGCAGTGTATGATATACCATTTTGTAGCTCTGAGTCTCTACTTTTATCCAATGTAAAAAAACACATTTTCAAAAATGTTTCTACGTAAGACCGAATCAAGGCGGTTGGTCACATATAATGAATGACGAGATGCACGTCTCCTCCATTTCAAAGTGCTGAAGACGGACAGAAGGGTGTGTTCATGACAATTCAACTGTTCAACCTTAGCTAGCAAATAGATCCAGGGTTGGCTAAACTTGAAATATAAAGATTTGTTGGCTAATCACTAGCACGTGGGCTTGAGAGATTGTTGATGAGACCTGTAGCTACAAAAAGTGAGTCATCATTAGTGAATGGGCATTATGCATGGTTCTAGTTACATTTGTAACAGAAAAAAAGACAGACTTGAAAACCTGACAGAGGCAGTCTTTTGATCAAATAATTAAATTATTAGTGGGTCATATGGTTGTGGAAGGCATAGGTATAACTTCACAAGCCCTGAATTCATTCGATTATTGCTGACTGTTTGAAATGCAGTGGATTTGACCTTTAAATGTACAACAATGCTTATTTAGAGAAAACATTTGAAAAAAATGTAGATATACAGGACCAGTGATTTGGTCCTACTCAATTTGGACACACCTACTCATTCCAGAGCTTTTCTTTATTTGTACTATTTTCTACATTGTAGAATAATAGTAAAGACATCAAAACTATGAAATAACACATATGGAATCATGTAGTAACCAAAAAAATTTAACAAAACAAAATATATATTTGAGATTCTTCAAAGTTGCCACCCTTTGCCTTAATGACAGCTTTGCACACTCTTTGGCATTCTCTCAACCAGCTTCACGAGGTAGTCACCTGGAATGTATTTCAATTAACAGGTGTGCCTTGTTAAAAGTTCATTTGTGGAATTACTTTCCTTCTTAATGCGTTTGAGCCAATCAGTTGTGTTGTGACAAGGTAAGGGTGGTATACAGAAGATACCCCTATTTGGTAAAAGATCAAGGCCATATTATGGCAAGAACAGCTCAAAAAGCAAAGAGAAACAAAAGTCCATCATTACTTTAAGACATGAAGGTCAGCCAATCCGGGAAAATTTCAAGAACTTTGAAAGTTTCTTCAAGTGCAGTCACAAAAACTATCAAGCGCTATGATGAAACTGCCTCTCAGGAGGACCGCCACAGGAAAAGTTCATTTGTGTTTTTTTGTAGAACCAGAGTTAGCGCTACTGAAGAGGATAAGTTCAGTAGAGTTAACTACACCTCAGATTGTAGCCCAAATAAATGTTTCACAGAGTTCAAGTAACAGACATGTCAACATCAACTGTTCAGAGGAGACTGCAAACCAGGCCTTCATGGTCGGATTGCTGCAAAGAAACCACTACTATTGGACACTAAGAAGAAGTAGAGACTTGCTTGGGCCAAGAAACACGAGCAATGGACTTTAGACCGGTGGAAATCTGTCATTTGGTCTGATGAGTCCAAATTTGAGATTTTTGGTTCCCATCGCTGTGTCTTTGTGAGACCAAGAGGAGGTGAACAGATGATCTCCGCATGTGTGGTTCCCTCCGTGAAGCATGGAGGAGGAGGTGTGATGGTGTGGGGGTGACACTTTCTGGGATTTATTTAGAATTCAAGGCACACTCAGCATGGCTACCACAGCATTCTGCAGCGATACGCCATCCTATTTTGTTTGCGTTTAGTAGGACTATCATTTGTTTTTCAACAGGAAAATGACTCAAAACACACCTCCAGGCTTCTTGGCTATTTGGCCAAGAAGGAGAGTGATGGAGTGCTGCATCAGATGACCTGGCCTCCACAATCCCCTGACCTCAACCCAATTGAGATGGTTTGGGATGAGTTGGACAACAGAGTGAAGGGAAAGACCACTGGAAAAGCATTCCGCATGAAGCTGGTTGAGAGGATGCCAAGAGTGTGTAAATCTGTCCTCAAGGCAAAGGGTGGCTACTTTGAAGAATCTCAAATATAAAATATATTTTGATTTGTTTAACACTTTTTTGGTTACTAAATATGTGTTATTTTATAGTTTTGATGTCTTCACTCTTATTCTACATTTTAGAAAATAGTAAAAAAAATAAAAAAATAAAAAACTTGAATGAGTAGGTGTGTCCTAACTTTTGTCTGGTACTGTAAATCACCATAAGTAAAAAAAATAAATAAATATGGCCATATCGCCCAGCCCTACATGACTGATTGGCACTCAGACAGTTGATTTCTGCTCAAGCCAATCATAATTTTCACCAGTCTGAGTTTAGGAGACTCCTTCAGCAGCACAGCACCTGAATACAGCTGCACAGAGAAATAGCACACTGACTTTACAGCTAACAAAAGAGTAGGCCTATAATTCACACTCTCAAGTATACTTTTAGTTTCTTATTTTATAGATATTTCAGATACTATATCACCGCTCTAAAGACTTCTCCTTACTTCTCCTTTTGTCCCATTGCTGTAAAGCGAATTTCAGTTTGCCCGCAGCATGCTAAATCATGCTCAAGAAACAACACTAGAGTAGCCCTAAGGCCCTAAAACAGCCACACAAAGACACGATATAGGACTGAGGCAGTTTAGTGTGCCTTTAGAAGTTCTTTGGGCTACCCTCTGAACTCCTGTGCCATTCTTCCTCCTTTCGGCCGCTAACGTTTGGCTGTATATCTGACTGTCTAACAGGAGCTTGTGTCTGAACATCCCCGTTAGAAATTCCAAGGTGGTCTTTTATGTCCGTCAGACTGTGACCGGAGGGATTAGGAAAGGCTACAGAAATGCTCTCTCTATCGATCATTCTCCCTCTCTCTACCTCTCTCACAGCTCCCTCTCTCTCACTTGAGCTCGCTCTATTGGGCTCTTCTATGGAAATATACAGGTGACAGTCAGCACGGTTTAACTCTACATATCGGCTGTTACCAAATCAGGGTGACGCTCCATGTGTTGCAGTCAACATCTTAGAGCTGAGGCACCTACACTCCCCTCTGCGTTTGCTTGGACAGCGAAGCTAAAACGTTTCATTTGGCTCTGTAGACGGGTGGGCAGCAAAACCGATGCGTGCGCTACGGTGGAGCCAAACAGACAGTTTTGACGACATGTAAACTATATTTCCTCTTCAAATCTTCTTTGAAAACATAAATATATTTGCACAATGAGCACTTGTTGTCTCTCAAGTACATTCTGTTGAGTTGTTGGTTAGCTAGCTAGCGAATTTGAGCCATATTAGCATAGACATGAGAAGAATCAAAACACCTCAAAACAAGGCGTGGTATCACTAACAAGATAGAACAAGCTGAAACAAGCCACCGATGATTCCCCACATGGCTTCTTGTCATTGTTGCCAGCCATCTGACTGTCCAGAATCATAAGAACACGGACTTCTGCCTCATCGACGTGCATGCATCGTTTCCATGACATTGCCAGCTAACTCGTCTATATACAGAATGTCACCTTTTATTTGAGAGTAATTTCATACATATCTGTTAAACTGTTTGGAAATGAAAGCACTGTATGTATCTAGCCCCCCCCCCATTTGAAGGAGTCATAAGTATTTGAACAAATGTACTTACAGTGTAGCCAAAAGTGTATTATTGGTCTCATATTACTAGCACGCAATGACTACATCCAGCTTGTGACTCTCCAAACTCGTGGGATGCATTTGCCGTTTGTTTTGGTTTGTGTTGTGCCCAATAGAAATGAATGGTAAATAATGTATTGTGTCATTAGCTTCACTGTCCACAGTGAGTGTATGTGTTCTCTCTATGCTCAGGTCTTCCTGGTCTAACCATGCTGTTCTTTCTGTTCCCGCACCTTTGCCTTTACATTCTCTCCATACCCCTCACACCACCTTCTCCTCTCTGTCCTCACACTATACCCCCCCCCCCCCCTCTCTCTCTCTTTCTCTCTCTGTCTCTCTTTTTCTCTCCCCTCCCCTCTCTCTGTCTCTGTAGATGACTATAAGTCAGAGTTGAGAGAGCAGCTTCCTCTAATCGCAGGGTCAGCTGCAGCAGGAGTGGTGTTCATCGTCTCTCTAGTGGCCATCTCCATCGTCTGCAGCAGGTACTATACAGTCGACATGACCATCTTGACTGTGTTTATGTTCAAAAGTTGTGCCACACACACACACCAACAGGTCTGTCTCTCCTACCACCACACCGCATCACAGACAAAGGCTATACACACAGACATTACAATAGGTCCACCAGCTATGCCACACACTCACACACACACACACACACACACACACACACACACTTAGCCAGCAGGAGGTAAAATATGTTTAAATGAAACCTACGTTCCATATCTGTATCTGCTTCTCTATTAATGATCAATTTTACAGTGTTACAAAGGGTTCACGCTGCATTGATCTGAGTTAACTGACTGAATCCAATTTAATTCTAGACAGTTTGTTACAACACATCGCTACCGTTCCCCTTTCCTCTCTCTTTAGAAAAGTTCAAGTTGAATTTAGAATTTGCAGCAGCGCCATGTGTCCCCAGTAGCAAAGCGACCATCAGACATGACAGGGTCTTTGATGACGGAGGGAGCAGAGGAGAGACGGAGGAAAACGGATGAAAAGCTACAGACATGCTATCACATCTCTAATTAAAAACCAGCTCATTCTCATCAGACTTCCATTGGGGCGGTGCAGCTACCGCTAACCACTAGCCACTGATTCAATTTCAGACCGGGTCGCTTTCAGGCCCCAGTTAGTGAGACTCCGAGACAGATGTAATGATTCCTCTTCGCTCCTCCTTTTATCCTGCCTTTTCGGGAACTTTTCTGTCTCTGTCTCTCGTTCAGGAAACGGGTGTACACCAAGGAAGCGGTGTACAGCGACAAGTTACAGCATTACAGCACAGGAAGAGGTGAGTTCACCACCGCAGCAGCGCCTTGCCGGACAAAACGCTTCTGTTAATGTGCTGACATTCCGGGCAAAAACAGCCTTTCCTCTTTCTAAATGACGTTGACTGACACTCATCTCTCAGGGTTGTAGCGGTGACTGACACCACACGGGTCTGATGGCCACTGTCCACATTGAGGGGGAAAAATAACCCCCCCATTGTTCTAGCATAGATGTTTAATGGTACTCCTTCCCGATCCAACATCGAGGGGAATAAGTCATCCCTTTTCTTCTCTAAGTAACAATGACTGACACGCATCTGGGCTGTTGTGTAATCTAACCATGATTGAGCCAGGGTCCTGTCACGTGTTGACTCTCACCATAATGTTGCCTCAGAGCAAGGCAAGCAAGAGCATGCGTGAGAAACAGTCAAAACCGAGCCTGTCGGAAAGGCTGGCCGAGCTGTCTAGAAGAGTGCTTACTGAAAGGGGAGAGGGTTTTGTCGAGACCGAGACAGAAATCTTTTGCTCCTTGGCTCGGTTTTTGTCACGGTTAGAGCGGCCGTAGCCCAGAGCTCATTAAAGAGCCAGAGAGAGGGGGAGATAAGATGGCTGCTCCGTTTTCCTACCCCGTACAAACTCACTGAGTCCGTGCTCAGATTTGGTTCTGTCAGAGGCTTTTTCAGGGCGAGTGAGTGCAATTGACATAAGTGGAGAAAATGAACAGAAGATGTGAGAGAGATGCTAACAGCAGTTACAGCGCTAATCATCAATGGAGCATTTTGGAGTGGAGGGGGAAAAAGCTAAACGTGTTCCTATTCATCTTGTGTTTGCTCCCTCCACTCTCTCCCGCTAACTAACACTAATACGTAGGAATACGTTGTGTCCGATCTTTTCTCTTCCTGATTTGACGGGCGGTTTTGTAATTACTGGTCATTGGAAGAAACAGCGCCACTTTGATTATTTTTGGTTGAAATGCGAAAAACAGTGTTTGTGGTTTTCACCCTGGGAATGGAGTCCAAAGCTGTCGATGCCTGGTGCAGTGGGTGGGAAATGAACATGCAAACCCTAAACCATTAAAGGGATAGTTTGGGGATTTGACTGAATGTGTAAAAATCGCTGAACTGTCCCTTTAAAAACTAGAGGTCTGTAGCTGTAGTGAGTGAACCAACGTGTTGTCAGTGTTGACGTTATGGGGGCTACACGCATGCACCCACACCAACATGAATACCCCCGCCCCCCCACACACACACAGACCCTAGCTGGCAAGCTACCAGACTGTATATGGCTGACTGGTCCATGTCAGTGAATAGTAATAGCTTGGTAATGGGTGTCAGTGCTTAAAGACTACAGATGTTAGCTCGCAGTCCCAGTGGATCTGGTGCCATGAGATCCAGATGGAGGAGGGAGGGGGGGGGGGGGGGGGGGTAGAGAGGTAGGGAGGAAGAAGAAGTGGGGAGTGGAGCGACACAGTGACAGGAGGATAGGGGGAAAGGAGGAGAGAGCTGAGAGGGAAAGAGGAAGAGAGAGAGAAATGATCAGAGGGGCAGAAAAGACAAGAGGGAGATGGCTTAGGGATGCACACATTCAGTTTATCTACCCTCCCTCCCTCTCTCTTTGACATCAACTCTCGCTTGGCTGGATAGGTAAATACTCCAGTGCTGTTCACACACTGTACTGTGTACTCAAGAGGCACAAAGTAGTTATCAACAGCCATCCATAAACATCACACACACACACACACACACACGCACACACACACACACACACACACACACACACACACCTGCTAGCCTCCATATATGTAGGCCTACGGCATACACACACAAATGCAGAAACACACACGCATGCACGCCCACACACATCAGGGGCACCTGTCACCATTTATCAACACGCATTCACTGACATTCACACACTCCCACACAATACATATTTAGTACATTCCCGCATACATCTATACACATGTATCCATGTGTCACCCATCCACATGCGCACACACACACACACACACACACACATTTCTACCTTATCCATCAACAAGTTGACTCAGCTGCTGTTGTTTGTGCTTCAGCATCTGGTGTGTGCATGAATAGACAGACAGCTAACTGTATAGCCACCGTCTCACATAGTGATAAGGGCCCAGACTATTCTGACAGCAACGTCTATCATTGGAAAAACGACCACGGAAGTGGCAGATTCTTCGACGAACCGCCGTATATTTCACTAAGAAGGTAATTGCGGGCTTGATGGAGTTAGATTTACATTTACGATCCAGGCCAGCGGCGTGTTGATCCCTTATGACATGCAGACTGCAGACTGTTGTGGATTTTCTCTCTGTGATCTCTGCCTTAATAAGTCGCAGTGTGTGTCTGATGAATGATTTTCTCGCATCAGATGTCGGCTAATTAACTTTGTTTATGAACAGAACTGAACTCGTAATGAGGAGAGCGCAAGACGGGATGTTAGTTTATATGTGTTGCCTGTAGCGAATGTACATTATGGCGCTAGGAAGTATTAGTTTAGGTGCACTTTTGAGCCACATCTGTGTCATGAGCTGTTAGTTATAGTTCTCTCTCTCTCTCTTTCTCTCTCTCTCTCGCTCTCTCCCTCTAACTCGCTCTCCTTCCTCTCTCCCCCCTCTCCCAATGGGCCTTGTTGTGTTATAACTGGGTAAAAAATAAACCTGGAGGTTTGGATGCACTTTGGCCCGTACGCACAGATCAAGGAACCATGAAATATTAAGGCTCGGATTTATTTTTTATCGGTGGGCAATGAAAAGATGTGTCCGAGTTTAACAGGGCTTTACCAGAGAGAGAGAGGAGATAAGCGGTTAGCTAATTCAATTATACTTGAAAGTGGACTCGGCTCTGTGGAATATGGAAAAAGGCAATGGATTCAAGTTTGTGCGTGGGTATGTGTGTGTGCGCGCGTGTACATATGTTTGCATGTGTATACCAGTGGAGGCTGCTGAGGGGAGGATGTCACATAATAATGTCTGGAACGATGCGAATAGAATGGCATTCCACTCATTCCTCTCCAGCCATTACCACGAACCTGTACTCCCCAGTTAAGGTGCCACCAACTTCCTGTGGTGTATACGTGTGTATGCATTCCTATTTACTTTTGTGTTTACCAGGCCTCCGATTCCTGAGATGTGCCTATCAGTATTACTGCCCTTATTTCAGCCACACACAAGTCCAGAATGTGATTATAGAATGCAGAGCTCTCAGCCCTCTCATTGATTAGCTGTAATCCAATCTCTATGGAGTCTCTAATAAGCAATTCCACAGAGGCAGGGTTCAAGGTAATGAGTGTACTAACAAGACATGGCTTCCAGCCAAGGGCTATAGGTAAAGTGCCTTAAGCCCCTCCTTGACTAGATCCTGTCCTTCCTATCCCCCTCTCAGCCAGTCCTCAGCCACTCGAGACTCTGCTTAGCCTATGTGCTGCATGTCATGTAGATGAATGAGGTTTGTGAGGAGAGGATGGGTTCATTTCAATCATGGTTGCCATATTGTAAAAATCAGTCTGAGTGGCAATCAATGTCTTTGAGAGAATCAGCTCTCTGAAGGGTTGTGATGGATTTTGGGGTCTGTCTTTATCTGCATCTCAAATGACACCCTATTCCCTATATAGCGCATCACTTTTGGCCAGAGCCCTAGTACGCGGCTGTCCCATGTAGCTCTCGTCAAATGTAGTACAAGATATAGCAGATAGGTTGGCATTTCAGACACATATTCTGTCTTGTCATTGCATGTGTTGAATATGATTCTCACTACGCCCCAAGCCAAGTGATCCTCCATTCCCAGACATCCCCAGACAGTGAACTGTACTCACCTATCTGAGACGCTTGATAGCGAGGCGGGTTTATCAGTTTATGAGCTCCTATGGGGAGAGGCGGTGGGGAAATTGGTTCCTCCGCTATCAAAGGGCAGACAGGAAGGGAGTGAGGGGGAACGAAAGAAATCTGTCTGCATTTTTCTCTCTCGCGCGCGCGTTCTTTTGTTCTCTCTCGCTTTATCTCTCTCGATTTGTCTGTGTGTGTCTCTCTGTTTCTCTGTCTCTCTATTTCTCTCAATTCTATAGGGAGCAAACAGTATAGCCTTAATGGACTTCACTGTAATTATTGTAATTCAAATCCATTCACACATGCTTGCTTGTTCGCCTCCACCCAAAGAAAAATCATTCATTTTACTAATGCATTTCAACCTTTTGAGAGTTGGATTAATGTGATGCACAGGTCTTTTTTGTTCCATTGCACTTTGCTGTCATATGCATCGTGGACATAACAACATATGACATACTGTGTGGACATATGGACATATTTCAATATTCATCCATTTCCCATTTCACCACCAAAACACCTTCCATGTACAAAGCCTTTACTCTATTCTGGATTGTTCACTGGCCACTCTGATTGGTTCTAGAGCTCTCCCTGAGAGCCGACATGTCTAACTGCACCTCCCCACTGGGCTGCCCGACCCACTTCTCAGGCTCTCCGGGGATGAAGATCTACATCGACCCCTTTACCTACGAGGACCCCAACGAGGCCGTCCGGGAGTTCGCCAAGGAGATCGATGTGTCCACCGTCAAGATCGAAGAGGTTATTGGTGCAGGTAAATGTGAATGAATGTGTGTGTGTGTGTGAGTGGATGTGGAGGGGTGTGTGGAGGGGAGGGGGGGGGGGGGGGGGGCTGCAGTTGTGTGTTGGATATCTTTTTGTGTCAATATTTATTTATGTGTGCAAATATACAGTATTTTGCCACTGACCTCTTCCAACCTCCTTACCAATGTTACATTGCAGGTATTTGACATGCTCGCTTCTGATGTGCCCTGCGATGCACTAGTAGAATATACTGCTGGTCATCTGATGTCCCTTAGCTAGATAGCAGCAGAAATAGCTTTAGCCAATAGCATCCCAGTCCCTGTACCTCTCTCTCTCTCTCTCTCTCTCCCTCTCTCTCGGGACATGTCCTTCCTCAGTGAGCCAGGCCAGACCTTGTTGACTGTATGGAGGACATGCTGATGTGTGTTGATTCATACGGAGACTAAAATAACACCATGCAGGCTAATGAGACAAGGACTGGAATAGACTCCCATGGTCTGGCTGGGACACACTGCATGATAGGAAACACCGTGTGAAGGAAGGATAGGGGAGATGGAGGAGGGGAAGGATAGGGGGAGATGGAGGTGGGGAAGGATGGGGAGATGGAGGAGGGGAGGGATAAGGGGAGATGGAGGAGGGGAAGGAAAGGGGGAGATGGAGGTGGGGAAGGATGGGGAGATGGAGGAGGGGAAGGATAGGGGGAGATGGAGGAGGGGAAGGATAGGGGGAGATGGAGGTGGGGAAGGATGGGGAGATGGAGGAGGGGAAGGATTGGGGAGATGGAGGTGGGGAAGGAAAGGGGAGATGGAGGAGGGGAAGGATGGGGGAGATGGAGGAGGGGAAGGAAAGGGAAGATGGAGGAGGGGAAGGAAAGGGGAGATGGAGGAGGGGAAGGAAAGGGGAGATGGAGGAGGGGAAAGAAAGGGGAGATGGAGGAGGGGAAGGGTAAGGGGAGATGGAGGAGGGGAAGGATAGGGTGAGATGGAGGAGGGGAAGGGTAAGGGGAGATGGAGGAGGGGAAGGATAGGGTGAGATGGAGGAGGGGAAGGGTAAGGGGAGATGGAGGAGGGGAAGGGTAAGGGGAGATGGAGGAGGGGAGGGATACGGTGAGATGGAGGAGGGGAAGGAAAGGGAAGATGGAGGAGGGGAAGGAAAGGGGAGATGGAGGAGGGGAAAGAAAGGGGAGATGGAGGAGGGGAAGGGTAAGGGGAGATGGAGGAGGGGAAGGATAGGGTGAGATGGAGGAGGGGAAGGGTAAGGGGAGATGGAGGAGGGGAAGGATAGGGTGAGATGGAGGAGGGGAAGGGTAAGGGGAGATGGAGGAGGGGAAGGGTAAGGGGAGATGGAGGAGGGGAGGGATACGGTGAGATGGAGGAGAGGAAGGGTAAGGGGAGATGGAGGAGGGGAGGGATACGGTGAGATGGAGGAGGGGAATGATAGGGTGAGATATAGGAGGGGAAGGGGAAGGGGAGATGGGGGAGGGGAAGGATAGGGGGAGATGGAGGTGGGGAAGGAAAGGGGGAGATGGAGGAGGGGAAGGAAAGGGTGAGATTGAGGTGGGGAAGGAAAGAGGGACTGTTTTTTTGTTTATTTGTGGTGTGAGATCGCCACAGGATGCCTGCAGCATGATGAGTAATCAAGGAATGGAAATATTTACTGTGAATTTGTTCGGTTGTTACTCTTTTAGATTCTATTGATGAATTTCCTCCCCAGATTCTGAGCTGCTGTGGAACAAGATAGCCCCACTGTTGATCAGTATCACAAATACAACAATTACACTATACAGTTGAAGTCGGAAGTTTACATACACTTAGGTTGGAGTCATTAAAACTTGTTTTTCAACCAATCCACAAATTTCTTGTTAACAAAGTAGAATTTTAGCAAGTTGTTTAGGACATCTGCTTCGTGCATGACACAAGCAATTTTTCAAACAATTGTTAACAGACAGATTATTTCACTGTATCACAATTCCAATGGGTCAGAAGTTTACATACACTAAGTTGACTGTGCCTCTAAACAGCTTGGAAAATTCCAGAAAATTATGTCATGGCTTTAGAAGCTTCTGATAGGCTAATTGACAGAATTTGAGTCAATTGGAGGTGTACCTGTGGATGTATTTCAAGGCCTACCTTCAAACTCAGTGTCTCTTTGCTTGACATCATGGGACAATCAAAAGAAATCAGTCAAGACCTCAGAATTATTTTTTTTAGACCTCCACAAGTCTGGTTCATCCTTGGGAGCAATTTCCAAACACCTGAAGGTACCACGTTCATCTGTACAAACAATAGTACGCAAGTATAAACACCATGGGACCACGCAGCCATCATACCGCTCAGGAAGGAGATGCCTTCTGTCTCTTAGAGATGAACGTACTTTGGTGTGAAAAGTGCAAATCAATCCCAGAACAACGGCAAAGGACCTTGTGAAGATGATGGAGGAAACAGGCACAAAAGTATCTATATCCACAGTAAAACGGGTCCTATATCTACATAACCTGAAAGGCCGCTCAGCAAGGAAGAAGCCACTACTCCAAAGCCGCCATAAAAAAGCCAGACTACGGTTTGCAACTGCACATGGGGACAAAGATTGTACTTTTTGGAGAAATGTCCTCTGGGCTGATGAAACAAAAATAGAACTGTTTGGCCATAATGACCATCGTTATGTTTGGAGGAAAAATGGGGAGGCTTGCAAGCCGAAGAACACCATCCCAATCGTGAAGGACGGGGGTGGCAGCATCATGTTGTGGGGGAGCTTTGCTGCAGGAGGGACTGGTGCACTTCACAAAATAGATGGCATCATGATGATGGAAAATTATGTAGATATATTGAAGCAACATCTCAAGAAATCAGTTAAAGCTTGGTCGCAAATGGGTCTTCCAAATGGACAATGATCCCAAGCATACTTCCAAAGTTGTGGCAAAATGGCTTAAGGACAACAAGGTATTGGAGTGGCCATCACAAAGCCCTGACCTCAATCCTATAGAAAATAGTGTGTGGGCAGATCTGAAAAAGCATCTACGAGCAAGGAGGCCTACAAACCTGACTCCGTTACACCAGCTCTGTCAGGAGGAATGGGCCAACATTCTTATTGTGGGAAGCTTGTGGAAGGCTACCCGATAGTTTGACCCACATTCAACAATTTAAAGACAATGCTACCAAATACTAATTGAGTGTATGTAAACTTCTGACCCACTGGGAACGTAATGAAAGAAATAAAAACTGAAATAAATCATTCTCTCTACTATTATTCTGATAATAGTAGAGATTCGGATTAAATGTCTGGAATCATGAAAAACTGAGTTTAAATGTATTTGGCTAAGGCGTATGTAAACTTACGACTTCAACTGTATATACAAAAGTACAAATTTGTGGATTCGGCTATTTCAGCCACACCCGTTGGTGAAAGGTGTATAAAATCAAGCACACAGCCATGCAATCTCCATAGACAAACATTGTCAGGAGAATGGCCTTACTGAAGAGCTCAGTGACTTTCAACGTGGCACCGTCAAAGGATGCCACCTTTTTGTCAATTATCTGCCCTGCTAGAGCTGCCTCGGTCAACTGTAAGTGCTGTTGTTGTGAAGTGGAAACGTCTAGGAGCAACAACGGCTCAGCTGAGAAGTGGAAGGTCACACAATCTCACAGAACGGAACCGCCGAGTGCTGAAGCACATAAAAATTGTCTGTCCTCAGTTGCAACAATCACTACCGAGTTCCAAACTGCCTCAGGAAGCAACGTCAGCACAATAACTGTTCGCCGGGAGCTTCATGAAATGGGTTTCTATGTTCGAGCAGCCGCACACAGGCCTAAGATCACCATACGCAATGCCTAGCGTCAGCTGGGGTGGTGTAAAGCTCGCTGCTATTGGACTCTGGAGCAGTGGAAACACGTTCTCTGGAGTTATGAATCACGCTTCACCATCTGGCAGTCTGACGGACAAATCTGGGTTTGGCGGATCCCAAGAGAATGCATATTGCCAACTGTAAAGTTTGGTGGAGGAGGAATAATGGCCTGGGGCTGTTTTTCATGGTTCGGGCTTGGTCCCTTAGTTCGAGTGAAAGGAAATCTTAATGCTACTGCATACAGTGACATTCTAGACAATTATGCGCTTCCAACTTTTGGCAATAGTTTTGGGGGGGCACGTTCCTGTTTCAGCATGACAATGCCCCCATGCACAAAGCGAGGTCCATACAGAAATTGTATGTTCTAGATCGGTGTGGAAGAACTTGACTGCACACGGCCTTGACCTCAACTCCATCAAACACCTTTAGGATGAATTGAAACGTTGACTGTGAGCCAGGCCTTATTGTCTCAGTGCTCGACCTCAGTAATGCGCTTGTGGCTAAATGGAAGCTAAATGGAAGTCCCCACAGAAATGTTCTAGTGGAAAGCCGAGTGGATGAGAAGAGTGAGTGCTGTTATAGCAGCAAAGGGGGGACCAGCTCCTTATTAATGCCCATGATTTTGGATTGAGATTTTGGAAGAGCAGGTGTCCACATACTTTTGGTCATGTAGTGTGGTTTTGATTAGTGAAAACACTGCTTGTTACCTATGGTTCAACATGCAAGTTGTGTGGGATCCGTGGTCAATGATAGTTTATTGAGCCAGTTTTAAGGTCTTGCACTAGCACAATCTAATGGATTCCTATTTACCGAAATCTCTCTAGATTGTTGATCTAGCGCTATAACCACCACACTCTCTCGCCCAGGTGAGTTTGGTGAGGTGTACAAGGGACGTCTGAAGCTCCCAGGCAAGAGGGAGATCTACGTGGCCATTAAGACCCTGAAGGCAGGATACGTGGAGAAGCAGAGGCGGGACTTCCTGTCCGAGGCGTCAATCATGGGACAGTTTGACCACCCCAACATCATCAGACTTGAGGGCGTGGTCACCAAGAGTCGGCCAGTCATGATCGTCACAGAGTTTATGGAGAACGGGGCCCTTGATTCCTTCCTGAGGGTGAGTTATAGAGCATGTGTATATCAAGCATCTTAGAGTAGAAGAGCTTTCTCTGAGATCAGCTGGTCTCCCTGTACATGTAATCTAATTCATTATGATTTAAAATGCTAAACTGATCCTAGATCAGCACTCCCACTTTGAGCCACTTTATGACCATAGCCCCAGGAATATGGAGGGTTTTCAGTCCACTATGCCTAATTAATAATTTATTAACACAGTTTACCATCTCTTTTTATAGTATCTTTATAGAACTGTTATACTGTGGTAATAATTTATTTACATAATTGGCTATTCACATATATGATGATGTATGTTGCACTAAGACTGCACTGGTGCATTGCAGCTTGTTTGTGGATTGACAAAACGCACATTAGAGATAATGCAGAACATTTGTGACTGCAATAAGCATGCAGTTCATGGGCCATGGCAATGTTCTGCAGCCAAAGAGTTCTACAGCCAAGAATTGGGTTTAGGATTAGAGATCGCTGAGCTCTATTTATAACAAACCTAACGCAATGGTAAATCTAAGCCAGGGATCATCAACTAGATTCAGTTGCTGGACGAGTTTTTTTCCTGGAGTGGATTGTATAATTACAAATCATTTGTAGACTGCAAATTGACCGCAAGAAGCCCAAAGAGATATCTTTGACTAAAACCATCATTTCAAACCTTGCTTCCATTTGTATATGATCACGTGTCTCTCTATATTATGCGTGGGAATAATTGGGAACAGATTTCTTAAGTTAAAATCACTTGGAGCTGATTTCCTGGTGTTTTCACAGTATTTTATGTCCAACAATGAAAATTCCACAGAAAACTTGGGGGGGCCAAATAAAACCACCCGCGGGCCAAATTTGTTCCACAGGCCTTCAGTTGTGGAACCATGATCTAAGCGCTGCCAGTAGCGCTATACGTCTGAGGGTGTGTCAGAAATATTTTGGGTTTTGATTAATAAACAAGTTGCAGGTGTGACGAGGGCTTGGCCGCTCACTGGCCAATCAATGTGTTCCATGGCTTAATACTGCATGTGTTTGTCTCAAGTTCTGTAGATTATTGATAGTCTTTGCATTGTCATCAACTCCAATTCGGCTGGAATATTCTTGTCCTGGTACATTGTTGATTAATTCTACAATTTATCTAATAGCATAGGCTATAGTAAGGAGTAATAGCAACAGTAAAAAAAAAATGAAAACATACAGTATTTTCTCAATAGACTATGCTTGGAATGTTGGCAGTCAACATTGTTGTAATTGACTTAAACGAGCCTAGTCTATATGTCTTTACGCATCGCACTCCTCCTCAAATGGCAATACTAGGCTAAATTGTATTGTATGTGTGTGACACAAAATCTCAATAAGCAAAATATAGCCTAGGCCTACCATTGATGCTGCACTATAGGACTGAGTAATTTAAATACGTTTGAAGTGCTTATTTGTTACCCGGATGAGAGGTGCTCTTTGGAGATAGGGATGGATTCTTGAACAAGTGAAATGAAGTATGCAAGTAGGCATATGTGTGTCTGATTTCGGATGTGCAGTATATTTTCAATTCAAGACCCTCTGACGAATAGACCATTTAAACACCTTTTATGGATAGACTACGTTGCACGACCAGGAAGGATAAAAAAAAGGCACGACAGCATTGCTGTTGAACCAGCCTTAGTAGCAGGGTCCTAGGGTAAGGGTAGCCTATGAAGGGCTTGATATGAAAACGGAAAACAAGCAATCCGTTTTTTTAAAACAACAATATTTCTAAACAGGATGGGGTCAGAAGCATGACCTCATGAATCACTTCTGTCGTTCTATGGCACTGTGTGCACACGTAGGCCTTAGTGCCTTTACACATAACATCCACACGTTTATACAAAGAACTAGGCTCCTGTCAATTGTATTGTTGCCTATGTGCGAAGCAGATTCTCAAAAGATCGGCCCTTGATATGGTATTATAGGATTTAATAGTTTGGAGGAACGTGTCTTTGGTAATCAGACGAGGGGAATGGGGATGAACATGGGGATGGACATGGGGATGGACAGCCTACCCAATCAAGTGAAATTTAAGTATGCAGGTATGTAAATTGTGAATAATGAAAAAGCATGAGGGCACAAGCCTCCAAAATATGTCAAAGCACTCTCAGTTGACCAGTAGTCTCTCTCAGTAGCACCAGTATAACTCTCAGTAGAGCCCTTTATTCATAGGCTACTTGGATAATGGCCAGCATAAAAAGACAGACCTATGCGAAACTGCTAAACCAGCGTTGATTAAAGGGAGGGTAGGCTATGCTTGGTTTTTAATCAAATTAAATGGGGGGGAAACCAATTGTTTTTTTTTAATGTTTCTTAATACGAGATTCACTGGCACAAAAGCAACATCTCTCTTCCCCTGGGCCCTGTGCGTCATGGCTAGATAGGCTGAGCTGCTGCTCTCAAAACCCATGCCATCATCAACTGCACTACCGTGCACTACTGCACAGACCTGCTTCTTCTGGGTCTTAAAAAGTCCCTTTAGAGATGCAGGAAATGGTCACAGGTAAATTGCCAAACCTGGCTTTAGGGCTGGAAAATGCCATTGCCCCTCCTTCACACCAGCTGAAAATAGAGACCTCTGTGTAACTCCAGAAGATTTTAAAATGAACCGAGCACAATTCCATCATTCTCCTCATCGAAGACTTCCTGAAATAACCAACTTCCGTCTTCATTTAATTTCTCCACTCATGCCCCAAGCTCTTAATGAACTATCCCCTCACTCTTTTGTAGCTGGTAAGGAACGAGCGAGTGTACAGCTTAATCAATATTCAAGCCTTTTTTTCTCTCCTTCCCTTCCTCCTCCATCTCATGGATTGGTTTTCCTCTTCACTTTGATCTACTGCTGGTTTAAAGGGACCCTTTGAAGTTGGCTTTGCTAGCCGCCACATCTGACTTGTGTTCCCATCGATCTTACCCTACCCTCTTATTTGTTAGTGTGTGTCGGGTTCAAAGCTCCTCGGAGCATTGGAGACACGGGGAGGAACTAGGAAGGGTTTGGGGAGAGAGCTCCGCCGTGTGTGTGTGTGTTACCCACAGTGATGGACAATGTGCCATTTTTACAACATCCTCTAACAACTAGTTTTGGTAGGATCGTGATTGGAGAATCCAATTTGGGAATCAAAAAGAATACTCTTTCCTTTTGATATAAAATAGGTGATGAGATGCAAGACAAGGGCTGTCAGGGACTGTGTCAATAGCTGCTAGTGTAAAAGTACAAATCTAAAGAACAAACCACTTTAAGCGTAAGGCTTCAAGATTCAGTCACATAATCAGACACAGAAAAAAACTGTTTTCTGTCTTGCAGAAGTAGGTCGCGCTCAGATAGGTATCAGGTTAGGCTGTTTGTCACATGGAACATTGTACATATGTCTGACGGCAGATCTTGTACACTTGTACAAAAGTTTACCCTTACTTCCTGGCTGTGGTGTCACAGATGCATCCGCAGGGTTTTCTAATCTGGGAGCGAGATCCCAGAGGAATTTTCAGCACAGACACTCTCCGTGTCAGGACAATGTTAGCTAGGCATGGCCTTTATGTAATATGACACAGAATATGTGGCATAGCATGCAGAATGTGCCTGAATATGCCTGTATGTGTCATGTCGTTGCGGTTGTCAAATCAATTGCATTGCTATCAAATAGAACCATGCAATCGAATACAACCGTGTCTGGTCGACACACCTCAATGCCTAATGCTGTCAAATAGTGTAGGAATCGGTGAAGAATTGCTTGTTTATTGTCAACATCTCAGCGGAAAGGCCTGCAAATTAAACGTTTATTTTGATATGGCCGTCGTCTTCTCCTTTCTCTGCAGCAAGAGAAAATGGCGGCGATCACGATACCGACAACGGTAATGACACTAACGATCCTCATTTATCTGTTTCCTTCTCTCACTCTCCATCTCTTCTCTCCTGCAGCAAAACGACGGTCAGTTCACCGTGATCCAGCTGGTGGGCATGATGAGGGGCATCGCGGCGGGCATGAAGTACCTCTCTGAGATGAACTACGTCCATAGAGACCTGGCCGCCCGCAACATCCTGGTAAACAGCAACCTGGTCTGCAAAGTGTCTGACTTCGGGCTGTCGCGCTACCTCCAGGACGATACCTCTGACCCCTCCTACACCAGCTCTCTGGTATGTCCTACTAGCTACTCTCCGAGGGTTTTGTTCTGATGTTTTCCCACCTTTACACTTTGAAATGGACAGGTAGGTCGCCAGCAATGTTCATAGCAACTCGCTGAAAACAAGCAACGTAGAACAGGGAAAACGATATGTCTCTTTTTTGTTTGTGCATGTGTGCGTGTGCGTGTGTGTGTGTGTAGGACTGCTTGAGTACAGTAGGGGTAAATGCTACATCTAAAGAACTGCAACAGTTTGTGCGGCCATCTCTCAGACATTTCCTTTCAGTCCTCTTCACCACTCTCCCTCACCTCAACTCCACCTCTGTCTCTTCTCTTTAACATTCCACAAGCCTTCTCTCCTCCTTCTCCTCCCTCTTCCCGCGAGTCACGCAGCAGTACTGTCACATCTTCATTAGTGCAGAGACATGCAGACTTAGGGGAAGGCCCCTTTCTCATTGGGATGCGTAGGATGCATGCAAACTGAAAGGGCATCCCAGACCCTTAAACTGACAGATTCTATTATTTCTCGGGCATCATGGAAGGGTTTGTGCCCTAATTAACACCACAGAGGAACAGATCTGTAATTATTAGTCGCCAACGTTAGTGTAGCCGACTGTGTGCCCTGCATTGACTTTCATTTGAATCTGCTAATTAGTTGGATATATATGTAGTGGTTTATTATTTGGTTGCTCCTGACAGTTTGGAGGGAATACAGTCGGCCTGGTGCAGTGTCCCTTCTTTAGTGAGGTAAACTTTTTGAAAATGATTCATATTTACATGAGGAAATACATATAATTCCACTGCAACCTCTTAGAAAAAAGGGTTCCAAAAAGGGTTCCAAAAAGGGTTCCAAAAAGGGTTCTTCGGCTGTCCCCATAGGATAACCTTTTTTGGTTTCCGGTAGAACCCTTTTGGGTTCCATGTAGATCCCTCTGTGGAAAGGGAAAGGGTCGTTCATGGAACCCAAAAGGATTAAACCTGGAACCAAAAAGGTTTTATCAAAGGATTCTGCTATGGGGACAGTCGAAGAACCATTTTAGGTTCTAGATAGGGCCTTCTTTTCTAATAGTGAGTGAGTCGTCAACGATCAAACACAAAAATGTTCTAAGTATAGAGGTTCTAAGGCATCTTAACATAGGAATCATGAGCCAGGTATCAAGGTAGTATAAAAATAGAAGACTAAAATGAGTTCTTATGTATCTAAACATAGGTGTTCTTTGTGAGATCAAGGACATGATAACAACAGTACAATCCCACGTCTTCCTTCAGTCAGAAGAGTATTATTATTAGAACTCAACAGCGTGTGTGTGTGTGTGTGTGTGTGGATGCGCGGTGTGTGACTGAGTCTGTATGTGTGTGTCTGTTCAAGACTGTGTGTGTGTGTGTCTGTCTGTCTGTGAACACTGAGATACCCGGAAAGGCGGTTGATTGACAGGTTGTCATAGGCGTGAACAGGAAGGGTGATATGGGTTTGGGAAGTTAATTGCCCACTAGGAAGGAAGACCGACCTGGGTCTCTGTGACCCCTGTGGTTAAGCCCTGCTGAAACAACAAAGACAAGCACACCTTCTGTTGTCAGCTGTCAATCTCGCTGATGCCACGAAGGGGGTTAGATGTTGTGGATTGGATTATTGTTTAGTGTTCTTGATGTTTAGTTGTTTCATACACAGTATACAAGACCCCTTGAAAAAGAGATGATGTATCTCATGGGTTTTATACTGGCGATAAGGGTTAGAAAAATAGATAGATATAGGCTTTAGGATCTACCTCATTGTCCACAAGGGGAAATTTGTCTTGGACATTAGAAAGGTACTGTACAATGACAGTACTTTTCACACCAACTGTTTTTTTGTGCTTAACCTTTACCCAACCCCAGGTATTCCTAATGATAGGGCCTATATGTCATGAGAGTTCTGCCATATAACACATATACAGAAACGACTATTTGCACTCCGTCCATAAGCACACCGGAGTAACACAAGTCTCTCCTAGCATTCCGCTTGACCTTACTGTGTCTTGTCACTAGCTGGGTCCTGACCCTCCATTCTAATCCACTCTCCTGGGGAACGTTCTGGGAATATTCTCTATCCACAGCGGAGACGTTGTGGATAGAATCGGGGTCCTTGGGTCCCTCACATCTTCCTTTAATTAAGCTATGCTTGCTGCCAAGCCGCCATGGCAGCGCCCTTCACTCGCTGTCCTCCCTCCGCCGGTTACGAGGTGAACGCAGAATGCCAAAGCAATCATGGAGCGAGTTCAGCGCAGCTTGTGGAGGCCGAGGGAATCAGGGAAATTAAATTCCGCCAACGTGCTGTGATATACGTCGCCATCGACCTCCTCCTCCTGCAAAATGAATCACCTTATTTTCCTTTCTCTCCTTCCTTTGTGTTTCGCCACCATTTCGGAGGGCACCAATTACCTAGCTTCCAGAGCGGTGCTGGGGAAGGTGCTGGCGGACATACTGTTAATTACATGGTGTTAACCCTGGGGTTGGCACTCACGCAGGGGCCAGAGTGGCTATCGGAGCAGGGGGTAGAGAAATACATTTTCCCTCAAATGTTTGCTGCATGGTCGCTAAAGGTAACCTCTTTATTTAGGCTTTGGTGATACAGTTGTAATGTTTTTACCAGCACAGGGTTTAAGACCAAATTGCTAACTTGACTTGGTTGAACCATGTCAGTCAAACCGTCTGACGATTAAAGATCCCTTTGACGAGCATCAAAACAAAACGTTGACTACAGACGTCGACTTTTACCTTCTTTCTCTTCTTCTTTCTACAGCTATTGTCCCGCTTCAGCACTGTGTTTGGTTGTGGGTAATTACTCCCAGCATGCACTTCTTCAGGATGCTGCCCTCACTGCGAGTGGAGAGGGATGACCTGTGTGACCTTACGGAAGACAGAATTGATTTTTAGACGCTCTGCGGGCCATGAATTTCACATCGGTCCATCTATCTATCCTTCTATCCGTCCATCCATCTTTTCACTTCTTTTTCATCACATATTTTCCCTGGGGGACCCAGTGGCTCAAAGGAATGACAGGCAGAGTGCCTGTTTAATGTATGACGTGTTGTGTGTGTGTGTTTGGTTTAGTTTTACTATCCTTGTGGGGACCAGAAGTCCCGAGAAAATTCGGACAACTGGGTACATTTCGTCTGCCACCACTAGGAAAAGGGCTTTTTTTTAGGCTTAGGCATTATTTACAGCTGAAATAATACATTTAATAAAACTATTATATAAATGCCCTGAAGCAAAAATCTACACAAATAATACATTATCTGATGAAATTGCTTTAGAAAGGTACCCACTTCCTGTTTGCACTGGCAATTTAACCGCTTGCAGAAAGAATTAGACAGGATCCAAATGTAACTGGTATCAATATTGGTAAACATGAATATAAACTTAACTTATTTGAATATGATCTCGTGATATTCAGTTGAAGTCGGAAGTTTACATACACCTTAGCCAAATACATTTAAGCTCAGTTTTTCACAATTCCTGACATTTAATCCTAGTAAATATTCCCTGTCTTAGGTCAGTTAGGATCACCACTTTATTTTAAGAATGTGAAATGTCAGAATAATAGTAGAGAGAATGATTTATTTCAGCATTTATTTATTTCATCACATTCCCAGTGGGTCAGAAGTTTACATACACTCAATTAGTATTTGGTAGCATTTCCTTTAAATTGTTGAACTTGGGTCAAACGTTTCGGGTAGCCTTCCACAAGTTTCCCACAATAAGTTGGGTGAATTTTGGCCCATTCCTCCTGACAGAGCTGGTGTAACCGAGTCAGGTTTGTAGGCCTCCTTGCTCGCACACGCTTTTTCAGTTCTGCCCACACATTTTCTATAGGATTGAGGTCAGGGCTTCGTGAAGGCCACTCCAATACCTTGACTTTGTTGCCCTTAAGCCATTTTGCCACAACTTTAGAAGTATACTTGTGGTCATTGTCCATTTGGAAGACCCATTTGCTACCAAGCTTTAACTTCCTGACTGATGTCTTGAGATGTTGCTTCAATATATCCACATAATTTTCCAACCTCATGATGCCATCTATTTTGTGAAGTGCACTAGTCCCTCCTTCAGCAAAGCACCCCCACAACATGATGCTGCCACCCATGTGCTTTACGGTTGGGATGGTGTTCTTCGGCTTGCAAGCCTCCCCATTTTTCCTCCAAACATAACAATGGTCATTATGGCCAAACAGTTATATTTTTGTTAAATCAGACCAGAGGACATTTCTCCAAAAGTACATATGGATATAGATACTTTTGGTCATGTTTCCTACAGCATCTTCACAAGGTCCTTTGCTGTTTTTCTGGGATTGATTAGCACTTTTCGCACCAAAGTGAAGAGGTACTGAGTTTGAAGATAGGCCTTGAAATACATCCACAGGTACACACACTTCCAATTGAATCAAATGATGTCAATTAGCCTTTCAGAAGCTTCTAAAGCCATGACATAATTTTCTGGAATTTTCCAAGCAAGGCACAGTCAACTTAGTGTATGTAAACTTTTGACCCACTGGAATTGTGATACTGTGAATTATAAGAGAAATAATCTGTCTGTAAACAATTGTTGTAAGAATTACTTGTGTCATGCACAAAGTCGATGTCCTAACCAACTTACCAAAACAATCGTTTTTAACAAGAAATTTGTTGAGTGGTTGAAAAACGAGTTTTAATGACTCCAACCTTCCGACTTCAACTGTATGTGTGTGTCTTCATGCTCGCCTGTGTGTGTGCGCACACTTGAATGTGTGTGTGTCTTTGAGGCTGCATCAAAGAGGGCAAGCGGTTGAGAGGCGAGGTCACCCACAGCCCAGTAACATACCTCATCCATCAAACCCCCGCGACCTGACTGACATTCTCCCTCTCTCCGCTCCACTGCCTTCAATCCACCCTCTGTTTTTGTTCCTTGTTTTCTATTTGCATCCTTTCCTCCTTTCCTTCTTTCCCTCTGGCATGTTTCCCAAAGCCTTTTGTGTTGTTTGTCACGCGTGTGAAATATTGATGTGGCAAAAGTTACAGGGGACTTAAGGGGAACTCATCCCTGAGTAAAGAAGCGGAAAAACTCAGAGAAAAGTTGGCATTCGGTCCACCCAGACTCCTCGATCAAAGCGGGAACATGGCTTGATTTATAACTCCTGTCATGTGTGACAGATCAAGCTGCTATCTATGACTGAGGTGGGCATACTGTGCCTGTATGGATGCACTGTGCCTGTATGGATGCACTGTGCCTGTATGGATGCACTGTGCCTGTATGGATACACTGTGCCTGTATGGATACACTGTGCCTGTATGGATGCACTGTGCCTGTATGGATAAACTGTGCCTGTGTGGATGCACTGTGCCTGTATGGATGCACTGTGCCTGTATGGATAAACTGTGCCTGTGTGGATGCACTGTGCCTGTGTGGATGCAACATGGCGATCCTCTACATAGCACACTGAAGGGGGGGATCAAATGTAATGTGGGAGGCGGATTTTGTCACAACACTGACCTCAGTCCATATAATGACATTGGACAATCATGGGAAGTTGCTGGCCAGTCCGCCAGTTAGTAAACTAGCGAGCTACTCCAGCTTCAATTCGTTTTTGCGTAATTGGTCCTCAAAGAGAGAGAGACAGAGGGTCACAGCATGTTAGTTCATGGGAAGTGAAAACGCTATGATAGGGTAACATGTTTTACAATTTAGCAGACACTCTTATCCAGAGTGACATATAATAGCAATTGGGGTCAAGTGCCTTGCTCAAGGGCACATTGACAGATTTTTCACTTAGTCGGCTTGGGGATTAAAACCAGAGACCTTTAGCCACTAGAATACCTGCCGCCCAATGACATGAGTAGAGACACATCAGTTCTTGTTTAAACAACCCAGGCAATCTGTTATGTGATTAGTCTGTGTGCTGTGGGCTGTAATTGCCTATTTTCCAACTTCTCAGAGTCATCTCAAGGGGACAGAATAAAGATGTCACCCGGTTACACAAGCCAAGGTCGTAGTCTAATATTAAACCTCTGAAAAAGCCTAACAAGGATGTGCAAAAATACATGATAATAAGATAGTATTCACGCTGGGTTTAATTTGAGGGGCCCCTGGTGGCCCCTGAGTCATCGGGGGCCCAGATAGAGGTTGCACAAGGGGAGGGAGCATTTCTATTAAGAAGAAGTGGTGTCATCGAGTTGAAGATCTGAAGATGTTAACTGCAAAAGACTACACAGACAACGTTTATCGAAGGTCGGATTTCATACTCTGCCATAATGGCGCCGAAGGAGATGGCTGCCGTTTTACGATCCTGTAACCAATTGTGATATTGTGAATGTTTTTTAGTGTTATTTGTAAATATTTTGTACATCATGTTTCTGCCACAGTGTCTTGTGACCGAAAGGAGCTCCTAGAAATCAGAACGGCGATTACTCACCTTGAACTGGACGAATAATTTCACTTTAATGAGTCTGACGAGAGGGATTTACTCCAGACAACCGAACAGGCCCACATCCCCGTCATTCGCAGGAAACGGTATCGCAGAAGGCGATCGGGGTGCCTTGTGAGGATCAGCCAACGAGTGGCTAATCTGCCTTTGCCATCGGTACAATTGGCCAACGTACAATCGCTGGATAATAAATTGGATGATCTAAAAGCATATATATCCTACCAACAGGGCATTAAACACTGTAATATCTTATGTTTTACCGAGTATTGGCTTAACGACGACATCAATAACATACAGCTGGCGGGTTATAACTGTATCGGCAGGATAGAACAGCAGCCTCTGGTAAGACAAGCGGGTGCGGTCTATGTATATTTGTAAGAAACAGCTGGTGCACGAAATCTAAGGATGTCTCGATGATTTTGCTCACCTGAGGTAGAGTATCTCATGATAAGCTGTAGACCACACTATCTACCTAGAGAGCTTTCATCTGTATTTTTCGTAGCTGTCTACATACCACCACAGACCGCTGCTGGCACTAAGACCGCACTCAATGAGCTGTATACTGCCATAAGCAAACAGGAAAATACTCATCCAGAGGTGGCGTTCCTAGTGGCTGTGGACTTTAATGCATGGAAACTTAAATCCATTTTACCAAATTTCAACCAACATATTAAATGTGAAACCAGAGGGAAAAACACTCTAGACCACCTTTACTCCACACACAGAGATGCGTACAAAGCTCTCTCTCGTCCTCCATTTGGCTAATATGACCAAAATTCTATCCTCCGATTCCTGCTTACAAGCAAAAAATTCAAGCAGGAAGCACCAGTGACTCAGTCAATAAAAAAGTGGTCAGATGAAGCAGATGCTAAGCTACAGAACTGTTTTGCTAGCACAGACTGGAATATGTTCCGTGATTCTTCTAATGGCATTGAGGAATACACCACATCAGTCACTGGCTTCATCAATAAGTGCATGGATGATGTCATCCCCACAGTGACTGTACGTACATACCCCAACCTGAAGCCATGGATTACAGGCAACATCCGCACTGAGCTAAAAGGTAGAGCTGCCGCTTTCAAGTAGTGGGACTCTAAGACAGAAGCTTATAAGAAATCCAGCTGTGCCCTCTGACGAGCCATCAAACAGTAAGATCAAATCTCACTGGCTCCGACGCTCCTCAGATGTGGCTGTGCTTGCAAACTATTACAGACTACAAAGGGAAGCACAGCCGAGAGCTGCCCAGTGACACGAGCCTACCAGACGAGCTACATTACTTCTATGCTCGCTTCGAGGCAAGTAACACTGAAACATGCATGAGAGCATCAGCTGTTCCAGATGACTGTGTGATCACGTTCTCTGCAGCTGATGTGAGTGAGACCTTTAAACAGGTCAACATTCACAAGGCCGCAGGGCCAGACGGATTACCAGTACATGTACTCCGAGCATGCGCTGACCAACTGGCAAGTGTCTTCACTGACATTTTCAACCTCTCCCTGTCTGAGTCTGTAATTGCAACATGTTTCAAGCAGACCACCATAGTCCTTGTGCCCAAGAACACTAAGGTAACCTGCCTAAATGACTACCGACCCGTAGCACTCCCTGTAACCATGAAGTGCTTTGAAAGGCTGGTCATGGCTCACATCAACACCATTATCCCAGAAACCCAATTCACTCCAATTTGCATATTGCCCCATTAGATCCACAGATGATGCAATCTTTATTGCACTCCACACTGCCTTTTGGACAAAAGGAACACCTATGAGAGAATGCTATTCATTAACTACAGCTCAGTGTTCAACACCATAGTGCCCTCAAAGCTCATCACTAAGCTAACGACCCTGGGACTAAACACCTTGCGCTGCAAGTCTTCATCGACCTGGCCAAGGCTTTCGACTCTGTCAATCACTGTATTCTTATCGGCAGACTCAACAGCCTGAGTTTCTCTAATGACTACCTCGCCTGGTTCACTAACTACTTCTCAGATAGAGTTCAGTGTGTCAAATCGGAGGTCCTGTTGTCCGGACCTCTGGCAGTCTCTATGGGGGTGCCACAGGGTTCAGTTCTCGGGCCGACTCTTTTCTCTGTATATATCAATGATGTCCCTCTTGCTGGGGGTGATTCTTTGATCCGTCTCTAAGCAGACAACATCATTCTGTATACATCTGGCCCTTCTTTGGACACTGTGATAACTAACCTCCAAACAAGCTTTAACACCATACAACACTTCTTCTGTGGCCACCAACTGCTATTAAATGCTAGTCAAACTAAATGCATGCTCTTCAACCGATCGATGCCCGCACCTGCTCGCACGGCTAGCATCACTACTCTGGACGGTTCCAACTTAGAATATGTGGACAACTATAAATACCTAGGTGTCTGACTAGACTGTAAACTCTCCTTTGAGACTCACATTAAGCATCTTCAATCCAAAGTTATATCTAGAATCGACTATCTGTTTCACAACAAAGCTTCCTTCACTCATGATGCCAAACATACCCTCATAAAACTGACTATCCTACCAATCCTTGACTTCGACGATGTCATTTACAAAATAGCCTCCAACACTCTACTCAGCAAATTGGATGCAGTCTATCATAGTGCCATCCATTTTGTCACCAAAGCCCCATATATTACCCACCACTGCGACCTGTATGCTCTCGTTGGCTGGTCCTCGCTACGTATTCGTCGCCAAACCCACTGGCTCCAGGTCATCTATAAGTCTTTGCTAGGTAAAGTGCCGCCTTATCTCAGCTCACTGCTCACTGCTCACCATAGCAAAACCCACCCGTAGCACTCGCTCCAGCACATATATTTCACTGGTCATCCCCAAAGCCAACATCTACTTTGGCCACCTTTCCTTCCAGTTCTCTGCTGCCAATGACTAGAGTGAATTACAAAAATCACTGAAGTTGGAGACATATCTCCCTCACTAACTTTAAGCATCAGCTGTCAGAGCAGCTTACGGATCGCTGCAGCTGTACACTGCCCATCTGTAAATAGCTCATCCTACCAGCCAACCAACTACCTACCTCATCCCCATATTTGTTTTTCTGCTCTTTTGCACACCAGTATTTCTATTTGCACACCCCACTCTGCACATATATCACTCCAGTGTAAATTGCTAAATTGTAATTACTTCGCTACTATTGGCCTATTTATTGCCTTACCTCCTTACTTAATTTGCACACACTGTATACCGATTTTTCTAATTGTGTTATTGACTATACGGTTGTTTATCCCATGTGTAACTGTGTGTTGTTTTTGTCGCACTGCTTTGCTTTATCTTGGCCAGGTCGCAGTTGTAAATGAGAACTTGTTCTCAACTAGCCTACCTGGTTAAATAAAGGTGAAATAAATTCAAATATAAAAAAAAGTGGATCCTGGACTTCCTGACGGGCCGCCCCCAGGTGGTAAGGGTAGGTAACAACACATCTGCCACACTGATCCTCAACACGGGGGCCCCTCAGGGGTGTGTGCTCAGTCCCCTCCAGTACTTCCTGTTCACTAATGACTGCACGGCCAAGCACGACTCCAACACCATCATTAAGTTTTCTGATGACATAACAGTGGTAGGCCTCATCACCAACAACGACAAGACAGCATATAGGGAGGAGTTCAGAGACCTGGCTGTGTGGTGCCAGGACAACAGCCTCTCCCTGAACGTGATCAAGTCTAAGGAGATGATTGTGGGCTACAGTAAAAGGAGGACCAAGCACGCCAATTTCTCATCGAATGGGCTGTAGTGGAGCAGGTTGAGAGCTTCAAGTTCCTTGGTGTCCACATCACCAACAAACTAACATGGTCCAAGCACACCAAGACAGTCATGAAGAGGGCGCGACAAAACCTATTCCCCCTCAGGAGACTGAAAAGATTTGGCATGTGTCCTCAGATCCTCAAAAGGTTCTACAGCTGCACCATCGAGAGCACTGGTTGCATCACCGCCTGGTATGGCTACTTAGCCTCCGACCGCAAGGCATTGCAGATGGTAATGCGTACGGCCCAGTACATCACTGGGGCCAAGCTTCCTGCCATCTAGGTCCTCTATACCATGTGTTGTCAGAGGAAGGCCCTAAAAATTGTCAATGACTCCAGCCAACCTTGTCATAGACTGTTCTCTCTATTAAAGTGCATAAGTCACTTTAATAACTCTACCTACGTACATGTATATATTACCTCAATTACCTCAACTAACCACTGCCCACGCACATTGACTCTGTACCGGTACCACCCGTACATATTCTCGCTATTGTTATTTTACTGCTGCTCTTTAATTATTTGTTACTTGTATTTCTTATTTTTCGTTAGGTATTTGTCTTAAAACTGCATTGTTGGTTAAGGGCTTGTAAGTAAGCGTTTCACTATAAGGTGGCATGTGACAAATACAATGTGATTTGATTCGATACCACTTTCAGACCCCCTGAGAAATGTGTGTTACTACAACTTTGTCATAAGGTAAAGGACCATAGACTCCTAAGACTCCTACACTAAACTATATCATTTAAATAAATAGCAGTAGATTACTCTATGTGGGCACTTTGTGAAATGGTGCCTAAAATAGTTCCATGGAGTCAAATATAGGTTCCCTTGACGTTTTAAGTGGGAACCTATTCTCCATTGCGCTTTAGACAGTGGAACTGTAGAAGGGCCCACCTCTCCCAGACAGTCCCTGGGGTGTCTGCTCTCTCTCTTTCTCTCTCTCCATCCTATCTCTCTCTCTCTGTTCTATCCTCTTTCTCTCTCTCTTCCCACCCTCTCCACCCCTCTGCCTCTTTCTCCCCCTCTCCCTACTCTCTGTATTTGGGCAGACTGCCAGTGCCTGCAATCGTTGCTTTCGGGACATAAACGGCAGTTGATGGAGCACTTTGCCTAGCCTAAGTAAATGTGCTCGGGACCATTTGAGTGTGCATTGTTTAGGAATGGATCACAGACAAGTTGGGGCAGAGTCTGTGTGTCTGACCCATTACTGGGAGTTCACAGATTTGTCTTCCACCGGAGGGGCATAAATCTGCATTTGGGGACAGCTGCTACTTTAGTAACCACATGATGGTACTCATTGATATCTATTCAAGAGATGGAGTGGCATAGGTTGCATGCATCAGCAATGAAAAACAAAACAACAGAGTTAGAGGATTGAGAAGTTTTGTGGGAGAAGAGCTTGCAGGGTATTTAGTCGGCGTTTCCTGGGACACCAGGGCGCGGCATTGGTCCAGTTTGTTTGGAGCGATACACACTGTCATTTGACACTCTAGATTCCCCTTCAGTCTATAGATCGGCAGTGACATACTCCATTGAACTGCTGGAAATATTCTACATCTATCATAGTACACGTTATTGTAGCAATGGCAGGTGTCCCACGTCTCCTACGTCTCTACATGTCGTGTGTGTTAAGGGAGCTCCTCCACACACACTCCGTACCTGTCTGTCACAAAACGCCACACCGTTCGCCCACGTCCCGTGATCCTCCTTTAACCCTGACAGCACTCTACCCGCTCTGCTCCCAGCAGGTCTACCCCAGATGAGCCACCTACACCTGTCACTTTACCTGTCACAACGGGTCACGACCTGTTACAAGCCGTCACATCTAGTCAGGACCAATCCCTTCGTCTCGTCTTGTTGACTTGAAGGTGATCTAGAGGTAACTTGTCTGTTTGAAGTGAGAATCATCGCAACGCCCCATTTCTCAGTATGGTGGGTCTGCAATAATCAAGTTTATTACTGATTCATATCCAGTGTTTAATAGTAATTTGTACAGGGTTGCAGGTGTGATCGCAGGGTACATTGACAATATTTGGCTTCGTTGTTTTTTTCCCCCCTATTTTTTTTCTTCTTCTGTGGAGTCCCTTTGTTAATATATAACGCAGTTTCCAAAGGGTCGTGAGAGAACAACAATTATGCTCTCATGCTGACGTTAAGATGTCTCAATGAAATGCACTATGCGTATTCTTTACGTGATGAGCAGCTAGCTGAAGAAATTGATGGAGCTTGGCTGGAGGTTGTTGTATGGTTTGGCTTATGTAGTTGAACATGCCTCTGTGTGTGCTCTCTAAGACTCAAGGCCACCAAAGAGAACAGAATCTAACTGGCCTGTACTTTTTCGAGCTAGTGAATGAAATGACTTCCTGGCTCAGACACACACACATATGGATTACCATATTCTAAATGTGATTTATGTCATTCTGAGCACCGTGGGTGGACGCCCTAATCAGATTACACACCCAATACATATGGGTCCGGTACATTTCTCAAATGTCCAGTAAATTCAAATGTTACCGATCAAATGTCCGGAATCACATTTTCCAAATGGAAACCCTGGTGTACATTAATAACACACACACAAACAAACACACACTCTCACGCACATGCAGTATGCACACAAAAGCACACACAGACAGGGCTCACACACAAATAATGCACTGACAAACACACAGGTTTGTGTGCTCATACACACACATACACATGCCCACTCACCCATGCATGTACATGCACTCTCTCTCACACACACTCTCTCTCTCTCTCTCTCTCTCCCAGTCTCCACAAAGCGTCTGTTTGGCTGTGTTGACACTAGACCCGTTTTAATTCCACTCTCCTTCTCTTTCCCCCCTCCCTCTCTTCCTCCCTGGGGTATTCTCTCTCTCTTTTCTCCCCCTGAGTTAAAGAAAACAAAAACATTCAATCACAGGAGGTTGGTGGCACCTTAATTGGGGAGGACGGGCTCATGGTAATGGCTGGAGTGGATTCAGGGGAATGGCATCAAATACATCAAACAAATGGTTTCCATGTGTTTGATGCCATTCCGTTCACTCCGTTCCAGCCATTATTATGACCCGTCCTCCCCTCAGCAGCCTCAACTGCATCCAGTGCTTTTATTATACATTTGCCTTCTTCTTCTGTCTATTTGCCTGTTCTGTTCTGCAGCACTTTGTGTTATTAAAGTGTCGTTTTGACCCGGGTGCTTGCAGATAGCTCGCCCACAGCGATAATTACTACTGATCTGCATAGCTCCCTCCCACACGCGGCAGCCGTGAAAATGTTATTACCTTGGCCTTTCTGCTAGGACCTGCGCAAAGCGATGCAGGCAGGCACGGGGCTCCTGTATGGGGAGTGTCTTTACCCAGGCCACGGTGACGACAGAGCTCCCCCCAGGAAGAGAGAGAGAGAGAGAGAGAGAGAGAGAGAGAGAGAGTGAGAGAGAGAGAGAGATAAAGCATTAAAGATCACAGCTCCGAGAGAGGAACATGGAAGAGGCATTGTTTAAATTGTTCATACTTTCTTTTTATCTGGTGTCCAAGTTGAAATTGTCGCCTTGAAGCATGGCTCTGACAAAGTTAGAGATGATGAGAGTCTTTATTTTCATTGGTGTGGATGTAGTTTCATGTATTTTTCTATAGCCTTGAGACAGAACTGAGACAGAACTTAGACAAGGGAAAGCCTTTTGGTGTCTGGGATCAGCAGAAAAGTCATCAGAGCTTAGATAGATAGTATTTTTTTCTCTCAAAGAAACACAAATACACACTTCCTCATGAACACTACAGAACCCTTTCTCTCAGATAAAATACTGTTTTCCTTTCTTAGTCTCTCTCTCTCTCTCTCTCTCTCTCTCTCTCTCTCTCTCTCTCTCTCTCTCTCTCTCTCTCTCTCTCTCTCTCCATTCTGTTCTCTGTTCTGTAACAGCTCAGGACTGTGTTCCCGGCCCATTCACCCTGACAACAGCCTCCACTGAGGTCCGAGGTTAACATCATGTTCAGGGTCAGGATCTCCCAGAGGTCAAACACTCTGAGCTGGGCCTTAATGAACTGAGTTTGAGTCCTCTGGACCTGTACACACACATACAGCATACACACATACATACATTCACTGATGCTTGTGCATGCACATACCAAGCAAAAAGCAGATGACACACACACACACACAAAACACACCTCCCGGTCCTGAGCGAGAAAGCCAGGAGAGCAGGGTGGGCCTTGTCTAGCTCTCCCGTCTGTCCTTTCAAACCCGACTTATCTACACATTCCCAGGTTGAACTAATTGGCATTATTAAGCTGGCCGGATACAATAGCAACCACCAAGTGGTCCACAAACAGGTTAGTGTGTGTGGAGGGAATCTTAAACAAGCCACCCTGCAATTTCAATCAGAGCCGTGCATGACTCGCCCCAGGCCCAGGTAGTCCAATTACAAACAGACACGCTCGACAGGCGCGCTCAAACCCCAACCAAATCCCTCTTTATTCAAACTCAGGGGTAGAGATGGCCGGAGGGGAGAGACGTGCTGTGGGTCGATGTGTGAAGGGCAGATCATATTAAGAGGGGGGGGCATAGGTACAATCCATTGCTGCTGGATCGATAGAGAGATGGGGGGGGGCAGTTGTCTTTTGGTTAGAAGGGTTTGGAATGAGCATAATTGTTTATTTTATGGGACTAATCATGTCGTTTTCGCTCTCTCTCTATCCCCCTATCCCTCCCCCTCTCTCCCCCATCTCCCTCAGGGGGGTAAGATCCCAGTGAGGTGGACAGCTCCAGAGGCCATCGCCTACAGGAAGTTCACCTCAGCCAGTGATGTGTGGAGCTACGGCATAGTCATGTGGGAGGTGATGTCATTTGGAGAGAGACCCTACTGGGACATGTCCAACCAGGATGTGAGTATTATTGTCATGTTGAACTTTTGAACGAATATTCAAATCAATCAAATTTCAATCAATAAAAATTCATTTAGAAAGCCCTTTTTACAATGAATGAGCATCCAGATAAAAGGTGAACCTTCTAGTTTTTAATGTTGTGTCGTAGAATACAAACACACACCAATGAGCTCCATGTCCCCAGCTGGCCAACTGTCTCTCTGAAGCCTGGTCCACCAGGACTGGCCAACCCAGCAGATGTTCCATCTCTGGGCCAGCATACAGGCAGCTACTGGTGGGACACACAGGGAGGAGGCCTGGCACTGTTCACAGCATGGCGTGCTGTTCTCTTCAGTCAGAACACACACACACACATATATATGTTGGTTTCTATTAGTTATTCCGTTTAACAAATAGAAAAGCTGCTAAATAGAATTGGCGCAAAATAATGCTTTTCAGCCTATCCACTGACGGAAATACATTTGACTTGACATGCTTGCCGGTCTATAGGTCAATTTGCATAATTTAGTGGCATTAAATTGCTGCGTGTACAATATATTCTTTATGTCGGCTATGTTGTTTATCACACACGTAGAGCATACAAATACAGAGCCTTGGAGTGGTAAATCAGTCAGACAGCGCAAGAACACGAGGTCAAATGATGACGTCAGTGATCTTCAGGTCAGAAAGTTAGAGCTCTCGAAAGAGGCCAGTTCCCGAGTTGGAATTACGAGATGGATGACCATTCAAAACTATTTTTCCCAGTCCAAGATATTTTTTTCCCAGTTGTATTAAACGACTGAAGTCTGAGATTTCCGAGTTCCCAGTTGTTTTGAACGCGGCATCAAAAGGCAACGGAAGGCAGGCTTCATCAGACCCCACTTTGCAACAAGTTGTAGGCATTATGCATTTTGAAAACAAATATTTCATTTTTGGAACCCTGAATGTTTTAGTACCTATTATAAGGCATGTCTTACCTTGCTTCAAAGTAGCCTATTACATCTCCTCTCTTTATACATTTTTTATGGATATTTTAATCTCCGTCATGAAACCGCTCGCATGCGCAGTGTCCTTTTGACACCGGTGTTATCCCGTTAATTGCATTCTGGAACAAACGTTCGCGCTTAGCCTCCTGAATTGTGAGCGTTGCGGCACTTATAACGTGAAGAAATAATAGTTTATCAACATTTTGAGTTTCTGATCTGTTGCAGGGCTACTGGTTGTATGAATTTGTATCTATTGTTCCACAACTGTCCCAGAGTCTGTTTGGAATAGGCTATGTATATCTCGATAAACTGACCAATAGAATAGGTAGCCTAAACATTTCTACTATAGTAGATTGACATAGGCTAGTGATTTTGCTGTTCATTACTCGTCTTGTTGGCGAAGGAAAAGTACATGTGGACAGTTATCAGAAATCAGTAAGAAGGACCACATATTGTTGCATCCTCGACTTCCATGTTCTGCTAATATGAATTACCATATTCTAAATGTGATTTCTGTCATTCTGAGCACCGTGGGTGGACGCCCTAATCAGATTACACACCCAATACATATGGGTCCGGTACATTTCTCAAATGTCCAGTAAATTCAAATGTTACCGATCAAATGTCCGGAATCACATTTTCCAAATGGAAACCCTGGTGTACATTAATAACACACACACAAACAAACACACACTCTCACGCACATGCAGTATGCACACAAAAGCCCACACAGACAGGGCTCACACACAAATAATGCACTGACAAATACACAAGTTTGTGTGCTCATACACACATACACATGCCCACTCACCCATGCATGTACACACACACACACACACACACACACACACACACTTCCCCATATGCACCATTTATCAAGATTCTGCTGAATTGCACAGGTCTCAGTGGTAGCATGGACACCTATAGTGCATCTTCCCATTTCTGATGATAATTCATTTTCACACCCTAGAATCTCTATCCTATATCGGCTTTTCTTGGCTTTGCCCTGATTCAAGCGTTTAATTTGAAAGATTGCATCAACATACAAGGGTTAACAATCCGTCATATGGTATACCCTACGAACACGCCACGATTTAGAGAGTGAGACAGCGCTCGTCTTTCTATAGTTACTGTATATGCAATCAGGATTCAAGCGTTTAATTTGAAAGATTGCATCTACATACAAGGGTTAACAATCCGTCATATGGTATACCCTACGAACACGCTACGATTTAGAGAGTGAGACAGCGCTCGTCTTTCTATAGTTACTGTATATGCAATCAGCCTATTCCCAAGGCACTTTCCCATAGTGTCCGAGTATACAGGCAGGTCCAAAATGATTGGGACCCTTGATAAAGATGACCCAAAAAGTTTTTTTTTTAAATAACACAAATACTGAGCTGTATTGTATGGTGATTTTTTAAAAATGATTTATATTATTGTATACTAATACAATTGCTCAGAGAAGGAGATTTTGTTTAACAAGTACATCATATTTCTTCTCTGCAAAAGATAGGGGTCAAAATGATACCTTTCAATACCTCACCTTGTGAGGATAAAGGCACTGAGCCTATTTCTAAACTGTTTTATAAGACTGCAGAACACATCGGGAGGGACTTTAGACCTTAGACGAAAGGTGTGTGAAATGTACAGGTGAAACTTCACGTGTCCGAAAACAAGATCTGTCTCGTGACAATTTTACATTCAAAAAATAAACATGTGTTCAAAAACGTTGTTTAATATATATTATTTTATACAAAGGAGACGCTGAGTGAATTGCTCACTAACCACTTGATAGCGCAAAATGAGACAGAGCAACTAGGGCCCGGTGGCACAGTGATTTAGAAAAGGGGTTTAGGAAAAGGGAAACAAAAGGCCTCTACAAACATCCACTTCTCTACTTTACTGCACATTATTGACCTCCCTTGATCATAAGTTTAGTGACTACCCTCAGATGTCTTCTCAATTGGCCTTCCCAATGGTCCCGTCTGGCAATGATCTTCCATTCGACCTCATCTACCTTATCGGCTTGAGCGAGATCAGACCCACTTCTAATAACCACCTTCCACTCACTACCTTCTACCTTCTCCACAATAGTCCCTTCTAACACCACCCCGACGGACTACCTTGTGACCCTCTGCCCACCCTCTCCGTCCCCAGGTGATCAATGCCATAGAGCAGGACTACCGGCTGCCCCCTCCCATGGACTGCCCCTCAGCTCTGCACCAGCTCATGCTGGACTGCTGGCAGAAGGACCGTAACGCGCGGCCACGCTTCACTGACATCGTCAACACCCTGGACAAGATGATCCGTAACCCAGCCAGTCTGAAACAAGTGGCCAGCATCCCGGCAGTGTAAGTGTAGCATACATTAATGTATATGTAGGATTACACACACACACACACTTAATCCTCGCCATTTCCTTTGCATTGTGATGCGGTACGTAGAGACCCACACGCAGCCGTGCTCACACGTACCGAAGCACTTTGACTTTTTCCCCCCAACAACTTCAAAGCAGTGGTTGGTGCACACGTAGACAGACACCTTCACAACCCGGGCACACTCAGACTTCCTTAAACTGAAATAAACATGACTTTATTTATTACTTTATATTGCATCAAAGCATATCCTCCACTTATTCTTGCTGTTCGGAACGATCAGAATTACTAACACACACACACAGTTGTTGCACACACAATTCCCGTTGGCACACACACAGAGATTTAATAGATTCAAGTTTGAACCCGATCTACTTCAGAGGGTAGTTTCTTTGCAGTGTGAACGTATACAAACAACAGACATACACATCTTCACAACCCAGACTTCCTCAAAGTGAAATAAACATGAGTTTATTACTGTATATTACATCAAAGTCAAAACCTCCCCTCACACCACCATCAAAGCTCTCGCTGTCTCTGTCTCTCTCTTTCTGTCTCTGTCTCTCTCTTTCTGTCTCTGTCTCTCTCTCTGTCTCTCTTGCTCTTCCTCTCCTCTTCCAGGCCTTCCCAGACCCTGTTGGATCATTCTATCCCAGACTTCAACACCTTCAGTTCAGTGGGAGAGTGGCTGGGAGCCATCAAGATGACCCAGTACAGAGATAACTTCCTCAACTCTGGCTTCACCTCCCTGCAACTGGTGGCACAGATTACATCAGAGTGAGTCACACACATGCACAGACTCATGCAGGCTCTCACACGCATGCAGTCTTGCATACACACACACACATTCACAGGTGTACAGTACATGCATGCACAAACAGACATACACACACACACACACACACACACACAGAAACAGGCGCACTCATGTGAGCAAGCGTGCATGTACGCACACATCTCATTTAAAATGATCCTGTCCAAATATTGGCCCTAAGAAATCTATCTGGCTTCAAAATGTTGTTTGTAAAATGTAGCGACATGGTTTTAATTGTCAATCAAAGAGAACAAAAGCTTGATCACTGAGAGGCAGACAAAGTTAATGGAATATGTGTTTGTTGTTTTCTCCTTCACAGCCAGTGGCTAACCGTCCTGAAAGTAATTATTTGGAGCTTTGGTTATATGTGTAAATGTATTAGAGACCAAATGAATGCGTGTTTATGTACTTGCTTCTTCAGCGATGCAGATGCAATACTGACGTATTTCCTCCCTCTCCCTCTCCCTCTTTCCATCCCTCTCTATCTCCAGAGACCTCCTGAGGATAGGTGTCACCCTGGGGGGCCACCAGAAGAAGATCCTCAGTAACGTCACCTCCATGCGGGTGCAGATGAGCCAGTGCCAGTCGCCCACTGCCGTGGCATGACTGGAGGGGGCGCCATGCCACGGGGCGGGCAGCATTCGGGTTGGCAGGGATTACAGCAGAAAGGACTACACCCCTCACCGAATGACCCCCGACCCGTCGGAACGCGCCAGGGTCGAGACGATCATTCTCATCTAATCCCATCGAACATATAATCAAACATCATTACCCAGGAGGCCAGGGTCCAGACGAAGACTAACTATCAACTTCCACTAATCTGAGTTATTCTGAGTTATGATGTAGAGTTCAATGTGTTCAGAGGCTGTTTTTTTTTCAATCTTAATCTGTGAGGTCTACATAATAGAATATGTTGGTACTGACACAGAGATTGAGTCTTTGGGAATATCAGATGTATGTCTTGACTGGATGATATTAGACTGGAGAGGAGGAAATGGAAGACATTTTGAAGAGGAAGATCATTGGTGAATCTCAAACCACCCCCCCCCCCCCTTACCAACTCGTTCAGAGGGCCCTCCGTTGTCACGTGTTGGTGACGAAGCTCAGAGGTTGACTTCCAGAGAGTGGCGAGGGGATGAATACATCAGTCACCTTTTGGAACACACTCATGGCAATTCATGTTTCACTTTTAGATACTAAAACGAGCATGAAATTCAACCCACTGGGTTGATGTGATGTTGATTCAATGTGGAAAATTTATTGGATTTGGATTGATTGCAAATAGTCCTAAATGTGAGGGAATTTCACATTTTTTTCAGTTAACTTTGAACCTAAATCCAAAGTCATAGCGACATTTTTTTGTTGATTTCACTTTGAATTCACGTTAGTTGACAACTCAACCAAATGCAATTTTTTTTTTAAATGATGTTGAACTGACGTCTGTGCCCAGTGAGAAATGAACAAATCCCTCTAGAACATTTTACAAGATATAAACCTCAGTAACAGTTACACATTTCATTTGGGAAGTATTTCATCTGTTAGGTGTCTTGAAATCAGATGGTGGAACTGCTCTGATAGTTCTATGCATGTGGCATATAACTAGGCACGCACTCTCCAAACATATTGAGGTGCGTGTCGGGATAGGACTACACCCCTCACCGAATGACCCCCGACCCGTAGCACTTTGCTATGAAGCCTGCAGCCTTTCTGGCTTGGTCGAAGTGGCTGTGAGAGGGTTAAATTAGCCCCTACACCCTCGATCATTTTCACTCCCTCAGCTTTGGTACAATGTGCATATGGCGCAGGTGCGCGTGGCCAGGAGCAAGGAGCAAGGGGAAGGGAGTGATTTGGGATTCAGCCAATGTCATCAGAAGGCCCCTGATTTGTCATTTGACCCCAGCCTTCTTCAAAGACTGAAATGAGGATGCATTGGTCTGGCTAGGAGCAGCAGTATGAAATGCGTATAGAAAGAAAGCAATTCAACCTCTATATACATGCTCAATATACACACATACGGAAAAATGATACAGAGACATACAGTGGTGATTGGTTGATTTGACATTTTTCTCACCTTATATTTTTTCATTTGAAACTTTTGACATTTTTGAGATCTCCTCAAGGTCGACCAAAGTTGAACTGGCTGGAAAGGAGAGCTTCTCTGACATTTTGTTGGTATTGTGTTTTGCTTTTCCACCATGAAAGCAGGGAACAAAATTCTCTACCATGTTTTCACTTTAACACTACCTGTGGATGTCTGGGCTGATGGCCTTGCCAAAGGACTAGTGAAACAGCCTCACCCAGATTCTGAGAATATATATAAATATGTATATCTCTAACTAAATATGAATATATCTTCTGAATAAATCTTCATATTGAAGGTGACTTGTATGAATATGTATGCACAAAAATCTCTCTGCTTGCCTTTTTGGCAAAGATGATGTTTTTGTGGACTGGATTGTGATGGACTCATAATGTAGTTTCTCTACAGCGCCACCTAGCCCTCTGGAGGACAAAACATAAAGACACCATTTTGTTTCTTTCATCACATGGACAATCCTGAATGAATTTTGAGCTGGAAGCAAATGTACAAAGGACCATGTACAAATGACTCTTTCTGTGGATGTGTATAAAACAACTATAGGGATAAAAAAAAAAGTAACAAAATGTCCCTTCTCTGAAGAGCCCATGTTAAATGTAAGTGTATTCATGCCATATCTTGCTGGTGAGCACTTACTTGTACAGACTGTATTTTTCTTTATTTCCTCTTGTTTGTTGCTTGTGTTGGAGTGATTAGAACCATCAAGAATGGGAAGGAGAGTGGATAGTGTCTCGTCTGCTGGCCAAGGTCTACGGTATGTATTGTATCTGCTATTGATGTGTGTGTGTGTGTGTGAATATCTGGGTCTGGCTTAGCCAACAGGCGCCTCTTGATAAACACAGACAAACAGCTCACAGAGGCACTCCGCACACACAAAAAAATAATAATAGCACCTCGGAGGGGTTCCGCTCGCACTTCAACCCCCACACACCTTTTACCTAAAGAGAGGAGTTCCGCTCGCACTTCAACCCCCACACACCTGTTACCTAAAGAGAGGAGTTCCGCTCGCACTTCAACCCCCACACACCTGTTACCTAAAGAGAGTTCATCTTGCACTTCAACCCCCACACACCTGTTACCTAAAGAGAGGAGTTCATCTTGCACTTCAACCCCCACACACCTGTTACCTAAAGAGAGGAGTTCATCTTGCACTTCAACCCCCACACACCTATTACCTAAAGAGAGGAGTTCCTCTTGCACTTTAACCCCCACACACCTGTTACCTAAAGAGAGGAGTTCCTCTTGCACTTCAACCCCCACACACCTGTTACCTAAAGAGAGGAGTTCATCTTGCACTTCAACCCCCACACACCTGTTAGCTAAAGAGAGGAGTTCCTCTTGCACTTCAACCCCCACACACCTGTTACCTAAAGAGAGGAGTTCCTCTTGCACTTCAACCCCCACACACCTTTTACCTAAAGAGAGGAGTTCCGCTCGCACTTCAACCCCCACACACCTGTTACCTAAAGAGAGGAGTTCCGCTCGCACTTCAACCCCCACACACCTGTTACCTAAAGAGAGTTCATCTTGCACTTCAACCCCCACACACCTGTTACCTAAAGAGAGTTAATCTTGCACTTCAACCCCCACACAACTGTTACCTAAAGAGAGGAGTTCCGCTCGCACTTCAACCCCCACACACCTGTTACCTAAAGAGAGTTCATCTTGCACTTCAACCCCCACACACCTGTTACCTAAAGAGAGGAGTTCCTCTTGCACTTTAACCCCCACACACCTGTTACCTAAAGAGAGGAGTTCCTCTTGCACTTCAACCCCCACACACCTGTTACCTAAAGAGAGGAGTTCATCTTGCACTTCAACCCCCACACACCTATTACCTAAAGAGAGGAGTTCCTCTTGCACTTCAACACCCACACACCTGTTACCTAAAGAGAGGAGTTCCTCTTGCACTTCAATCCCCACACACCTATTACCTAAAGTGGCTAGTTTTACAGCTATTACTAGTACACTAAAAGCTATGTAAATTGTAAGTATTGCTTAGTGACTGCTCTACCTACGTTGGCCAATATTAATTTATATGTGTCACGTTGGTATAGGGATCAGGAGACAGGCGCAGGAATACATAATAGGGGTTTTTCTTACCCAAATTACAGCGTGCCGTGTAAATGCAAGGGGGCGAAGACCAAAGAAACACATATACAAAACACAGGGTTGAAACCCAAACAAAAGAGCGAGGAGTACCTTGAGTAAGTACACCGGGGCGAGACCCGTAATCATCTGCGCAATACAAGCGGCACGAAAGCCAAAACAACACAGCACAGGTACTCACACGATCAATGGACAATGGAACAATAATCGACTGCCCAATGGAAACCAATGGGCACATTTATACAATTACAATCAGGGAAATGGAGACTAGGTGTGAGTAATGACACAGTTCTGGAGGGATCCTTGACAATATGTCCATAACGGGGTGAATCTTCATTTCCAATTAAGTCAAATTTTCACTTAGTCGTACACTGATGTCAATGGATGACTCAGTGAAAATGTGCCTCTATTGGAAGTTAGTATTTGCCCCAATGTTTATAAGTGGAACACACTCTATTGCAATTGGTGGAAGACAGAAGAGGTTGGTGAGAGGAGCTTTAGGAGGACGGGGTCATTGTAATGGCTGGAATGGAATGAATGGAACAGAGTAAAACACGTGGTTTCCATATGTTTGATACCGTTCCATTACAGCCATTTAATGAGCCTGTCTGGAAGAGGTTTATTCTTGAGATGGTGGCTACTGAGGACACGGATACTATTTGAGTTGGAGTGAGAGTGTCCTTCTGAAGTATGTCTGAAGATGGAGTAAATGGTGGTCCAGGAGGGGAAGCTGACATGATGAGTCGGAGGGCTTCGGTACACAGGGTTGATTGTACTACTAGCCCTGCTCTTGTGTATGCTAGAAGCCTGTGATTGCAGTGTGATTGGTGTGGTGTAGTCTGAGAAATAGATGGCTGTCTGGTCTTGCACCAATCACACTGAATCTCAACTATGTCTGACAGCAAGGTGAAGGAACCTGGTTGAAGATGGTGGAACTGCTCTGATAACTGTGACGAAACCAAAGGGAATTGGGTTATTCCCAATCAGTTCAAAACATACAATTATGAATAAGTGTAGTCACCAACCCACTGACATGTCCACTTTACTAAAGTAGGCAATCAATGCGAAGGTAACAACCCATGTTACACTGTAGATATAGCAAAATCCTCGTTGGCTGTGAATTGGCCATATTAATTAAGCCTTCCAGCGACAGCAGAGGGAAATTAAGTATGCCTATGTTTGATCTTCTACAGAGTAGGCCTATGGCAAGTGTCTAATATTGGAACACGAGACAACTTAACTAGATTTTGTCTGGTTGTAATCTCTCATTGCATCGATTTTCCTTTAACTACATCCTCAGGTGTCAGGTCATGACAAACTGCTGTTTCCCCAAACACAGATATCGTAGACTGCTGTTCTACTAACCACTCTGTGGAATTGGCTAGCCTTCTGCACTCCTGTGCCAAGCAATGGGTTTTTACTTTAGTAGGGGTGTGGCTCCATGTCTAAGACTGAGGTACCCACCTTGGTGTCTGAAATTAGAAATCAATCGCAGCCCATTAGCAGATTATTAAGTATCCTCAACCCCCTCACCCCTTCCTTTTCCCTTCCGTCTCACATCTATCCCCCCATCCCTCGCTCCTCCTCATGGCCAGGCTCCAGCTCATTTATCCTGAGTGTTAAAAACCTGTCTCAGGCCCAGGTCTGGATGTGGGTCTGGGCCTCGCTGGGCCTGCCCAGCTGGCTGTGGCTGAGAAATGGCTGCATCTCGGACTCTCTGCTCCAGTGCACCCAGGCAGGCACGGGACCAGGCCACCTGCTGGGGCCTCAGTCTAACAGCGGTCTGATCAGCCGCGGGGAGGGAGATGGATGGGGCTGGGGCTGGGGCCAGCACACACACACACACACGCCAAGGAGTCCGCTGTCACAGCTACTGCACGGCAGTCTATCTCATAATGAAGAGAGAGTGGGCCGAGACCTGATAGTGGGTGTCTATTGGGAAAATGAGCGGGGATGAGAGAAGAGAGGGGAGTGGGGAGGGGTTGACGGACTGAAACAGTAGCACTATACATCAAGTAAGGTATATTGGGGTCGGTTCAGCTACAGTCTACGACCACCTGAGCTGTTTCAATAAACCGTATATGACAACCTATACATTAAGCTCTTTAGGTCGAAACCTAGCTTTTAGAATCCCTTTCAACATCATTCACACAAGCCCGGAGTACCGTGCGCATACCTAATCATTCTTTCTTCTGATTAACGATGTCTGTTTATTCAATGGAGGGATCTAATTTCAATCCATTACGCTTCCATTCAGGCACGTCTCAAGTATTTGCCATTCAACATGCCTGTCTATGAATGAGATGACAGAGCAGTCTGTAATTCCCATTTTTCTTGTTTTCCATTTGCTAATGTTGGATTTATTAACATTCTGGCTCTAATAGCATTCCACTTCAGAATCGTGACATGAAAAGCAATTAGCATTCCCTCCATAATAGCCATTTCAGAATTTGCTGTCATTGTCCCATTCTCTCCTCCTAAAAAAAAAACATATATATTCATTTGTGGATTCCTTTGATAATAATTTTTTACAATGCCATCTGTTTTGATTTGTTACAACTTTGTCTGAAAAGTGGGCCTGGGTGTGTCCATTCAACTGATGATTGCTGTTGAATAAATATTTGTGTAGTTAAATCTGTTTCAGAAGTGTTGTTTTAGTTGAAAATAATTCCTCTATTTGTATGTGTCCTTCTATTTCAGATAATGGAACACATATAAACACACACACACACACACACAGCAGACCCAGCATTGCTCAGGACAGCCAATAAGGATGAAGACAGCACGACAGGGATGATGACCTCACTTTGCGGTACACACAAGACATAGGAACCGAATGCGTGTTTTCTTGCCTTTGTTTCCCTCTCTGTATAGCTAACACTTGTATATTGTGATGACGAGTATGTGTCCGAGTTTGTAAGCAGTAACTTTCTGACAACTATTGTACTAAAAATGCACTCAATAAACGCCTTGGAAAAAGAGTAAATCGCCGGCGGTCCCAGACTCTGTGAAAGATTATGATTATTCTTGTTTTTTCCCACTTCAATAACACAACAGAGACGTCTGAGAAGCTTTGGTGAATAATGCTTTTCAATGATAATTGGGGGGTGTGGAATAAGCAGTTCTTGTCACTCACACACACACACTCCTGTCACCATGGCACCGTTGTAAAAAGCCATCAAGTCGCTAATAAACGAGACGTCACTCTAAATTAACAGAAACTTCCTAAGAAATCAACACTGAGCGTTGCCAAGAAAAATTACAATATTTAGACAAACTAGCGGAAAATAGCCTCTCCCGCTCTCCCTACTCACGCCCACACTGTAGTGTGTGTTGGCAGAGACTGGATCCTGTCGGGCTCCAACACAGATGAATGTGTTGTACTACTGTAATGATATGGTTAATGAAGTGTTTTACTGGTTGGTAATTGATTGATAATATCCTGTTAGATATTAGTAGAGATTATTTTGCCAAGAAAGGAAGAACAAATGAGAAAGGGTGTGTAAAAGCAACCTGTTACATGAGAGGTATTGAAGAAATAATTTAATTCCAAAATGTACTGACAATAGCTTTTGTTCTGTACAACGTAAAGGGATAGTTCCCCATTATGTAATAATTACAATATTACATAATGGTTTTCTTACCGTTAGCACAAATCCCATTCAAGGGGAATGGATGTGAGCATTTCTTTTATTCGGGTTGAAAATGGCAGATAAATATGCACTGATAAATGCCTAAATTGGAACGCAGTGGCTGTACAGTAATACTGTATGCTATACATGACGTCAGAGCTCTGGCTCTGCGCTTCACAGCGCTGTTTGGGTTTTGACTGACAGCCGTTCTGAACTTAAGCACCTCGCACGACAAGAAGGTGCCCCCATCCCTCCTGCTAATTGGGTAACTTTTGCAGATTTTGGGTTGTCTAAGTGAGGGAAA
>NC_048572.1:58655914-58685914 GCF_013265735.2 Oncorhynchus mykiss
TTTTCAGATATTTTAATATCTGATCAATTAGTCTTCTGATGAATTACTTATTCTTTATTTTACCTCACGTTAGTCTCATTCCAAACGTTGTAAATTGTTGGTTATCTGCACGAACCCAGTCTTCACTATGAGTCATCCATACATCAATTGTCTAAAATAATTTATTTACTAACTAAGTAATTCACAGAAATGCATAAACAAACAGTAGATAGTTACAAGGAAATGATAACGGAGTTTCCCTAGTGGGATAAACCGGTATCGCGGCTTGGTGGACAAAAGGGAAGTGGGGGTCAACTGAGATGAGACACTACAAAGTTGATAATTCTAACAATTGAAATGCTAATCCTTTGCACATGAACGCTCATTCATTCCGGAACAATTGCAATCAATATATATATTTACGCTCAATGTGTCCTCGGGATCTCTGTTGAAAAGTTTGTTTCTGTTGGAGAGTCTGTCCGCCCTCTCTCTCTCTCTCTGTCGTGGTTAGAATGGATAGTTCAGAGTGACATTCATTCATGTCATTATAGAATAGCTGTTTCGGTGGTTGTCGGTCTTCGCGTTCAATGATATCGAATTCCTAGCTGCAGACTAGTAATTAAAATCAAAGAATTGTTCTTAATCTGTCGGTAACGATAGTCTAAAGAGTTTAACCACGTTGTATTGTTAAAAGATTCAGCCATCTACTCAAACCTTGGCCCTCTCGTTATCGAGGTAAGCTGGTCTGCAACCTTTGTCCTCTCGTAATTGAGAGAAACATAGTCTGTTGTGAAATTCAAGGTGGGTGTTTTATTCAGAAGAGCAGAAAAAGGCTGTCTCATGACGCCAGATCCTAACTGTGCTCATGGGCGGTCCTCTGATTTACTTCAACTCCAAACGGAATTGGAGTTTCCTATTTTAATGACTGTATGTAAACTTCCGACTTCAACTGTACTTTCTATCTAGTTTTAGATGTTGAAGAGAGTCCTGGAGTGTTCGTTTCTTAACCCAATAATCATTGTATTTGTATTTTTTTACAAAAACCTCGTACTGGCCGGATTGAATTGGCTATCGGGTTTGCGCACTGCTGATATAGAGTGCATGCTCAGTCCCCTACTGTACTCCCTGTTCACTCATGACTTCATGGCCAGGTATGACTCCAACACCATCATTAAGTTTGATAATGACACAACCACCAACGACAATGAGACAGCCTATAGTGAGGAGGTCAGAGACCTGACCGTGTGGTACAAGGACAACAACCTCTCCCTCAACGTGATCAAGACAAAAGAGATGATTGTGGACAAGAGGAAAAGGAAGACCGAGCTCTCCCCCATTCTCATCGGCGGGGCTGTAGTGGAGCAGGTTGAGAGCTTCAAGTTCCTTGGTGTCCACATCACCAACAAACTAACATGGTCCAAGCACACCAAGACAGTTGAGAAGAGGGCATGACAAAACCTGTTCCTCCTCAGGAGACTGAAAAGATTTGGCATGGGTCCTTACAGGTTTTGCAGCTACATCATCGAGAGCATCCTGACGGGTTGCATCACTGCCTGGTATAGCAACTGCTCGGCCTCCAACCACAAGACACTACAGAGGGTAGTGCGTATGGCCTAGTACATCACCGGGGCCAAGCTTCCTGCCATCCGGGACCTCTATACTAGGTGTTGTCAGAGGAAGGCCCTAAAAATTGTCAAAGACTCCAGCCACCCTGCTCTCTCTGCTACCAGTCTAGGTCTAAGAGGCTTCTAAACAGCTTCTACCCCCAAGCCTGAACAGCTAATCAAATGACTACTCAGACCATTTGCATTGCCCCCCCTCCCCCCCTTTTACGCTGCTGCTACTCTCTGTTATTATCTATACATAGTCACTTTAATAACTCTACCTACATGTACATATTACCTCAATTACCTCGACACCGTGGCCCCCGCACATTGACTCTGTACCGGTACCTCCTGTATATAGCCCCGCTATTATTATTTACTGCTGATCTTTAATTATTTGTTATTCTTATCTCTTGTATTTTTTGGGGGGGTATTTTCTTAAAACTGCGTTGTTGGGTAAGGACTTGCAAGGCATTTCACTGTAAGGTCTACACCCGTTGTATTCGGTGCATGTGACAAATACAATTGGATTGGATTTGATTTGAACATGATGCTATTTGGGATGTAAACGCGAGTCCTCTGACTCATGATGTGTTTGGATACGGTGTGGTCCGGCTAAGGAGGTATTAACCATCAGGCTTTTGGGGATTTTGTTTCCCTTTACGGTCGCTTGTTTATTTGTGGCTTAAGTGATAATTACTGCCCACAAATGAAAGACAAATTGCATGTTTTCATCTCTCTTTTCAAAGAGTCTTCCAAGAGTAACCTTGGAGGTAGAATGTGGTTTATGCTCCTCATTTTAACTCTGTATTTTCTATTATCAGAGATAGATTTTTGGCTTTATTTGGTGCACTGTGTAGTTAATAATGAGCTATAATACATTTGGTGCCGAGAAATACTCATTTCGTTTACCAAGACGGCTGTTGCAGGATTTTAATTGTAGCTTCCGTAATGGTGAAGATGTGTCTCCCTTTTTGAAGCACAGCGCCTGGGTCAAATGAGATTTCACGTCCCAGAGGAGTTCATCAAATTTAATTATGATACATATAATTACCAAAAGCAATCTTGTGTGGGTTTGGAATAATCATTTCAGAGGGCGATGTTGGCACCTGCAGGGGTAAGGCATAATTTAGAGAGAGCGGAGGAGGGAGTGAGCGAGAGGGAGAGAGACAGAGAGGGGGGAGAAAGAGAGGGAGAGAGAGGGGGGGGGGAAGCAGAGTACTCTCCTGGGAAAACTGGTAGTTGCTCCATGATGATCTGTCATTTGTCACTCAGAAAGTCATATTTTGAAGCTAAAAGATGGAGTCTCAAGGTCATTCTATTGTTCACACATTCTATTCTTCATTGTTCTGCACGTGCCTGCTGAATATAGCCTATAGAAAAGTCTCGACGGAGATACATACTTGTAGGTTCTGACCATACCATCACAACAAAAGCGTATCTCCAGATGGTTATAAATGTAGGAAAAAAGCAATATTGCTAAACGTTCGTGAAATGTCCTTGATGGGATTTGCAGATGTGCAGCAGTGGTGTAGTTGTGAAGTGAGTAAGGAGAGCGATGAGAAGAGAGCTGGGTTATGACTGGGAGAAAGATCAAGGCCTGTAATTGGTTCATCTCCCACGGGGCGCACGGAGGGGGGACGTCACCCCCTCACCCCCCTTCTCACCCCCCACTCTCCTCCTCAATCCCCCCTGCTGGTAGTAATCCTTCATAGAGCTCCTTTCAGCTCCGCCCGCCTTCGATCCCCCTCCGAAAATCGATGAAATATTTTCCCACAGAAATGAAGAGGAAAAATGGGAGTGATCTGATCTGTAGTCAAGGTCTTCTTAATTAGAGAGAAAGTCCTCCTTTGTTTTTGAAAAGCCAGAGAAAGAGGAGGAGGAGAAGGTGGAACAATGGAAGGCTCAAGGTCACCTCCTTCCTACTACTTGACTTCAAACGGAACCTTAGAACCCGTGGAACATCAGAACATTCTTTGGTAAAATTCTGCAACTAACTGTGTGACATCGTTCCATGTTCCGCAGTAGCCTCTGACACACCCCTCCATGCCAAAACATAAAAGCCTTCATTTTGTCGCCCTGCTGTCTCATACTCAAGTGTCGTGAAGAGAGACATGCCACTGTGGTTTATCGTCCTTTTCCAACCTTCAAAGCGTCTGCGAAACTCCCAAATATTCCTGTCACCTCTCCCCATCTCAGCTCAACGTCTCGGTATGCCTTTATCTTCTCAAAGTGAAGACAGCAACACAAACCTTTCCCAACACCCTCGGCTATCTCTAATCTCCAGAATGCCCTTAACTTCTCTGACCACTCAGAGGAAGCGAGCCACGTCTCCTAGCTGAACATGAAAGACAATAACAACCTTTCTCTCACTAATGAGGTCATAGAGATATGTAAATCCCTCCTGTCTGGCTCCTACCTCCAGCTCTGATGTCAGAAGGGCATATCGGCAGATAGTTATCTGATGGGGGTGGAGTTATAACGGCCAGAGGCATCTAATTAGACCGTTTCCCATCCTTCATTAGTTCATCCTTCATTGTTCATCACGTCAACTACTCAACAGAAGGTATACATTATCTAAACACTGTCTTAAGAGATACAGTTGCATTCTAGAGCGGTACACAATGTCAATCTAATATTGTATATCTGTCTGTGTTTTTTGTGTGTCTGCATTCTGCGTGACCCAGAAATCATTTTCTCAACAGGTTATTTCAACAGATTCAATTCAAATCATCATCATCATCATCATCATCATCCTCAAAGCTGTAGAGAGAAATCCCTTAAGGCTATCCGAAGACCATCGTTCCTATGAAGCCTTGGAGATACCTTACAGTATGTTTACGCTACTCCTTCAATGCAGCGATGCACAGTACAGTAAGCCAACACATGGAGAGGAAGCAGACACCCACTTATGACAGGGATGCTCAGCTCCTCCTAGACATGAGAGGTACAGTATATGCATACTATTGCAAGCCTTCAGCTGCATAATGCTGTTCACAGTCAATGAGGAGAATGGGTACATGCACATGTTCTATTCGTTCTTGAACATAGTGTTGCAGAGGGTTCCTTGGGAGGGTACAGAACGCATTGTCTCTCCATTTGGTTGACTTAATGGGGATGGTGAGGAGAGAAAAAAAACAATGCAGGCAGGGAGATGATGTCAGGCAATGACAGCTCAGATCCCATCCCTCTGTGCTGTTATGTGTGTGCGTGAGGGGAGGTTGTGTGTGTATGGGTTGGGGAGTGTAGGGTAGCTGTGTGGGTGTGCGTGTGCATGCGTGTGTGTGTATCTTATGTAGTTGAGAGGAGCAGAAGGAAGAGAAAGGGGTTCAAGTATAAAATATGGGGGTGGGTTGGAAAATGTCCCTATCACTTGAGTTGATGAATGCCACTAGAAGCTGCCAAATGCTGTGATTACCGGGAGGAGGCCGCATGGGAAATCATTCTCATCTTGGGGACGTGAAGCTGACTCCCTGGAAACACTGGGTGACTTGAGGGGTCAAGACAGAGCTTTCTGCGGATACTGGGACCAGCTTCTTGAAGGGGTGTGTCGGGGGTTGAAGGTTGCCTCATAGTGTGTGTGTGTGTATTTTATGTGTGGATGCTTCACTGATGGGTGCAGAGTGTGGGTGAGCTGTAACTCAAGAGGTTGGATGGAGGACAGACCAAGTGCCTCTCTGGGGACAGCCAATCAGCTTCTAAAGACTGTGGAGAGAAATAAGAAAAGCACACGCACACTCTTGCCAGCTAGAGACCGACAGCGATACAAGACACAGCTAACAGAGATACACCACAGACCAACAGAGATACACGACACGGCTAACAGAGATACACAACAGACCAACAGAGATACACAACTAACAGAGATACACAACAGACCAACAGAGATACACAACACGGCTAACAGAGATACACAACAGACCAGCAGAGATACACGACACGGCCAAAAGTATGTGGACGTCTGCTCGTCGTACATCTCATTCCAAAATCATGGGTATTAATATGGAGTTGGTACCCCCCTTTGCTGCTATAACAGCCTCCACTCTTCTGGGAAGGCTTTCCACTAGATGTTGGAACATTGCTGCAGGGACTTGGTAACCATAATTGTTTTGGACAGGCAGCAGTCTGCATGTCTTCTCTCCTAACAGTTTTCCTATAACACCTCCATATAGCCCTTGCGCCTCCTATGTCACTTACGGAAACTGCGCCAATGACTATCAATCTTTTCCCGAGGAGAGGGTGTATTGTTGTTCTAACTAAGCACTAGCACATCTGATTCAACAAATAAACAAATTATTAAGATTAATTGAATTAGATTGATTAGTTGGAATCAGATGTGATACTGCTGGGCTGTAGCAAAAATATGTATCCCTGAGGCTCAGGAATGAATGGACAAAAACTGGCTTATACCAGCTAAGTAAAGACATTGTGACAGAGAGAAAAAGCGAGAGAAAAAGTAATCCACAGGCATAAAGCTGGTGTTGTCATCTGGTCTGGCAATTTACCCAGCTGTCTCTCTGCAGAGGTTTTGTGCGGTTAGAAGAGTGGCCCTACCCAGCATGCCGTTCTGCTCGGCTTCACGAATTAACCAGTCAGCTCATGAGAATTTAATGTGGCTTCAAATGAGTTCCATTTCTCTGGCTGTCCATTATTATGGATTTTCCCAAACCCCGGTGTGCAGCTCTCCTTCCGTCGTTAGGAGTAAAGCTTTGTTCAAAATGAGATGGCGAGGCGGAAGCACATTGTCTTGTGATGACTCAAACCTAGAAAGCCCTTAAGGTGTTATACTATTCAGAGCTGGAGGTTTTCTGCACACGTACACGCGCATGCACACACACACACACACCTAACCTACACTCCTCACCCACCCTCAAAACCATCTCTATCTCTATGAGGGGCTTCATCTTGATGATGGAAGGAGTAGATGAATGCCATGATAACTCCAGTCCCAGTACAATGTGCTCCAACAGCTCCCCAGCCATGCCCTGCCTCAGCCCTGTTCTCTTCACTTACATTGCCTTGCACCGTGACTTTCCGCTCCTTTCCAGCTCCTCTGAAGACTGGAGACCCCTGGGACTCTACAGCAGCCTCAGGCCCCTGGGCTGCATGATCTCTGAGTCTCTGGCAGGAGAGATATCATTACAAAGAGGCTTATCCTCCACCATTTTGCTCTGCCATTTTTATCCGTAGAATTATATCTAGTTCTCCTGATAATTTTGTCATATCACAAATGAAAAGTTGATTAATGAAATGCAACAGTAAGTCAAAATTGCACAGAAGAAATGTCCGATATCTACAATGGATATATTAAGTGCACAATAACCACTGACAAAAAATCATGAACTGGTATGAACCAGTATTTATGCTGCAGTAGTTTATGTGTCGGGGGGCTAGGGTCAGTTTGTTATATCTGGAGTACTTATCCTGTCTTATCAGGTGTCCTGTGTGAATTTAAGTATGCTCTCTCTAATTCTCTCTTTCTCTCTCTCTCTTGGAGGACCTGAGCCCTAGGACCATGCATCAGGACTACCTGGCATGATGACTCCTTGCTGTCCCCAGTCCACCTGGCCGTGCTGCTGCTCCAGTTTCAACTGTTCTGCCTGTGGCTATGGAATCCTGACCTGTTCACCGGACGTGCTACCTGTCCCAGACCTATTATTTGATCATGCTGGTCATTTATGAACATTTGAACATCTTGGCCATGTTCTGTTATAATCTCCACCCAGCACAGCCAGAAGAGGACTGGCCACCCCTGATAGCCTGGTTCCTCTCTAGGTTTCTTCCTAGGTTTTGGCCTTTCTAGGGAGTTTTTCCTAGCCAACGTGCTTCAACACCTGCATTGCTTGCTGTTTGGGGTTTTAGGCTGGGTTTCTGTACAGCACTTTGAGATATCAGCTGATGTACGAAGGGCTATGTAAATACATTTGATTTTAAATTTGATTTGAACTGGCATCTGTGTGCCTTTAGTTAATTTATGCCTTCAGATGTACGCCTTTTAAAAAACACTATTATCAGCATGTGCCCAGACAGAGTGAGTCATCCAGTGTATTATATTGGTGATCGTGCAGCTGTGCTTGTGTGCATATGGTATCCCTGGCCCCTGACACCAGGTTGTTAGTAACACCTGTCAGTCAGAGAGAAGAGCGCCCAGCAACCCCAATCCCCCTCCCAGCCCCCCATGGAGAGACATTGACAGCTGATAGGGGGATGATGTGCCCCTAGCCTCTGTACCCCCTGCTCCCATAATCATAACGCTTGGGTTGACCCCTGACAACTAACTGTTACGCTAGGGAGAGTGGGGGTATTCATGACCATGATAAAAACGGTAACATGGATGGATATGGAGGTTCTGCAAGGACATTGCCAGTAAATTATTCACAAGCCAAACACCCAACCGTTCACTTCATAACATGTGTGAATACATTGGGTATAGTGTACCATATATTAAAGAGAACATTCAATTAAACATTTCTCCTAAAAGAAAAGTTGAAACTATGAAAAAAATGTGTCAACAATGCATGTGTACTTGGTCAAGAATTATGTTAACATACTGTGCTGATAATTGCCCACTAAGCAGTAGGCATTTAAGGCTGCAGGTATGGGTGGGTGGAGGCATGTCTAACCCACAGATACCATCTTGAATTATGCTGCATTCATAACATCTCGTGAATTCATAAATGCCAGCATACGATTGGGAAAAAGCCACTTGATTCCCCCTCCAACTGGTAATTACTAGTGGAAAACTTCTATCATCTAGTGGGCTTCTCCCACTAGCTGAATTCTGAAGTCACATCCTAAGGAAATTACCTTGATATTAAAAGCAACAACAGCCAAAAATATTGAAGACTTTCATTTGTTTATGAGCATGATAGCTGTGCTTTCAGTTTATTGTTGATGCAGCTTATTTGACATTAGCCAATCGGCGTTCTCAAAAGAGTTCAAAACGTGTGTACACACAGCAAATGTTTACAAGTAGTTTTTTCTGGCATCTTTTCTCTCTTATTCCATACTTGTTTGGTGGAAAATAGACATTGAATAGAGCTGTCTGTTTCCATTGCACTTTTTGGATTTCTGTTGGATTATTTATTTATACCTAGGATTGCATTGGGAGGGATTACCTTTTTGGATTTCTGTTGGATTATTTATTTATACCTAGGATTGCATTGGGAGGGATTACCTTTTTGGATTTCTGTTGGATTATTTATTTATACCTAGGATTGCATTGGGAGGGATTACCTTTTTGGATTTCTGTTGGATTATTTATTTATACCTAGGATTGCATTGGGAGGGATTACCTTTTTGGATTTCTGTTGGATTATTTATTTATACCTAGGATTGCATTGGGAGGGATTACCTTTTTGGATTTCTGTTGGATTATTTATTTATACCTAGGATTGCATTGGGAGGGATTACCTTTTTGGATTTCTGTTGGATTATTTATTTATACCTAGGATTGCATTGGGAGGGATTACCTTTTTGGATTTCTGTTGGATTATTTATTTATACCTAGGATTGCATTGGGAGGGATTACCTTTTTGGATTTCTGTTGGATTATTTATTTATACCTAGGATTGCATTGGGAGGGATTACCTTTTTGGATTTCTGTTGGATTATTTATTTATACCTAGGATTGCATTGGGAGGGATTACCTTTTTGGATTTCTGTTGGATTATTTATTTATACCTAGGATTGCATTGGGAGGGATTACCTTTTTGGATTTCTGTTGGATTATTTATTTATACCTAGGATTGCATTGGGAGGGATTACCTTTTTGGATTTCTGTTGGATTATTTATTTATACCTAGGATTGCATTGGGAGGGATTACCTTTTTGGATTTCTGTTGGATTATTTATTTATACCTAGGATTGCATTGGGAGGGATTACCTTTTTGGATTTCTGTTGGATTATTTATTTATACCTAGGATTGCATTGGGAGGGATTACCTTTTTGGATTTCTGTTGGATTATTTATTTATACCTAGGATTGCATTGGGAGGGATTACCTTTTTGGATTTCTGTTGGATTATTTATTTATACCTAGGATTGCATTGGGAGGGATTACCTTTTTGGATTTCTGTTGGATTATTTATTTATACCTAGGATTGCATTGGGAGGGATTACCTTTTTGGATTTCTGTTGGATTATTTATTTATACCTAGGATTGCATTGGGAGGGATTACCTTTTTGGATTTCTGTTGGATTATTTATTTATACCTAGGATTGCATTGGGAGGGATTACCTTTTTGGATTTCTGTTGGATTATTTATTTATACCTAGGATTGCATTGGGAGGGATTACCTTTTTGGATTTCTGTTGGATTATTTATTTATACCTAGGATTGCATTGGGAGGGATTACCTTTTTGGATTTCTGTTGGATTATTTATTTATACCTAGGATTGCATTGGGAGGGATTACCTTTTTGGATTTCTGTTGGATTATTTATTTATACCTAGGATTGCATTGGGAGGGATTACCTTTTTGGATTTCTGTTGGATTATTTATTTATACCTAGGATTGCATTGGGAGGGATTACCTTTTTGGATTTCTGTTGGATTATTTATTTATACCTAGGATTGCATTGGGAGGGATTACCTTTTTGGATTTCTGTTGGATTATTTATTTATACCTAGGATTGCATTGGGAGGGATTACCTTTTTGGATTTCTGTTGGATTATTTATTTATACCTAGGATTGCATTGGGAGGGATTACCTTTTTGGATTTCTGTTGGATTATTTATTTATACCTAGGATTGCATTGGGAGGGATTACCTTTTTGGATTTCTGTTGGATTATTTATTTATACCTAGGATTGCATTGGGAGGGATTACCTTTTTGGATTTCTGTTGGATTATTTATTTATACCTAGGATTGCATTGGGAGGGATTACCTTTTTGGATTTCTGTTGGATTATTTATTTATACCTAGGATTGCATTGGGAGGGATTACCTTTTTGGATTTCTGTTGGATTATTTATTTATACCTAGGATTGCATTGGGAGGGATTACCTTTTTGGATTTCTGTTGGATTATTTATTTATACCTAGGATTGCATTGGGAGGGATTACCTTTTTGGATTTCTGTTGGATTATTTATTTATACCTAGGATTGCATTGGGAGGGATTACCTTTTTGGATTTCTGTTGGATTATTTATTTATACCTAGGATTGCATTGGGAGGGATTACCTTTTTGGATTTCTGTTGGATTATTTATTTATACCTAGGATTGCATTGGGAGGGATTACCTTTTTGGATTTCTGTTGGATTATTTATTTATACCTAGGATTGCATTGGGAGGGATTACCTTTTTGGATTTCTGTTGGATTATTTATTTATACCTAGGATTGCATTGGGAGGGATTACCTTTTTGGATTTCTGTTGGATTATTTATTTATACCTAGGATTGCATTGGGAGGGATTACCTTTTTGGATTTCTGTTGGATTATTTATTTATACCTAGGATTGCATTGGGAGGGATTACCTTTTTGGATTTCTGTTGGATTATTTATTTATACCTAGGATTGCATTGGGAGGGATTACCTTTTTGGATTTCTGTTGGATTATTTATTTATACCTAGGATTGCATTGGGAGGGATTACCTTTTTGGATTTCTGTTGGATTATTTATTTATACCTAGGATTGCATTGGGAGGGATTACCTTTTTGGATTTCTGTTGGATTATTTATTTATACCTAGGATTGCATTGGGAGGGATTACCTTTTTGGATTTCTGTTGGATTATTTATTTATACCTAGGATTGCATTGGGAGGGATTACCTTTTTGGAGGGTTTTGCCTTTGTAGTATATATTTCCTTGGACTTGCAGCCAAAGCCTCAAAGACTCATCTAGATCACTGGTTCCCAAACTGTGGGGTTGGCAGGGGGGTCACTGTAGTATATATATATACAGTATATACAGTGGGGCAAAAAAGTATTTAGTCAGCCACCAATTGTGCAAGTTCTTAAAAAGATGAGAGGGGCCTGTAATTTTCATCAGAGGTACACTTCAGCTATGACAGACATAATGAGGAGAAAAAATCCAGAAAATCACATTGTAGGATTTTTTTATGAATTTATTTGAAAATTATGGTGGAAAATAAGTATTTGGTCACCTACAAACAAGCAAGATTTCTGGCTCTCACAGACCTGTAACTTATTCTTTAAGAGGCTCCTCTGTCCTCCACTCGTTACCTTGTTCTCAGTATAAAAGACACCTGTCCACAACCTCAAACAGTCACACTCCAAACTCCACTATGGCCAAGACCAAAGAGCTGTCAAAGGACACCAGAAACAAAATTGTAGACCTGCAACAGGCTGGGAAGACTGAATCTGCAATAGGTAAGCAGATTGGTTTGAAGAAATAAACTGGGAGCAATTATTAGGAAATGGAAGACATACAAGACCACTGATAATCTCCCTCGATCTGGGGCTCCACACAAGATCTCACCCCGTGGGGTCAAAATGATCACAAGAACGGTGAGCAAAAATCCCAGAACCACACGGGGGGACCTAGTGAATGACCTGCAGAGAGCTGGGACCAAAGTAACAAAGCCTACCATCAGCAACACACTACGCCGCCAGGGACTCAAATCCTGCAGTGCCAGACGTGTCCCCCTGCTTAAGCCAGTACATGTCCAGGCCCATCTGAAGTTTGCTAGAGAGCATTTGGATGATCCAGAAGAAGATTGGGAGAATGTCATATGGTCAGATGAAACCAAAATATAACTTTTTGGTAAAAACTCAACTCGTCGTGTTTGGAGGACAAAGAATGCTGAGTTGCATCCAAAAAACACCATACCTACTGTGAAGCATGGGGGTGGAAACATCATGCTTTAAGGCAGTTTTTCTGCAAAGGGACCAGGACGACTGATCCGTGTAAAGGAAAGAAGGAATGGGGCCATGTATCGTGAGATTTTGAGTGAAAACCTCCAGCAAGGGCATTGAAGATGAAACGTTACTGGTTCTTTCAGCATGACAATGATCCCAAACACACCGCCCAGGCAACGAAGGAATGGCTTCGTAAGAAGCATTTCAAAGTCCTGGAGTGGCCTAGCCAGTCTCCAGATCTCAACCCCATAGAAAATCTTTGGAGGGAGTTGAAAGTCCGTGTTGCCCAGCAACAGCCCCAAAACATCACTGCTCTAGAGGAGATCTGCAAGGAGGAATGGGCCAAAATACCAGCAACAGTGTGTGAAAACCTTGTGAAGACTTACAGAAAGCGTTTGACCTCTGTCATTGCCAACAAAGGGTATATAACAAAGTATTGAGATAAACTTTTGTTATTGACCAAATACTTATTTTCCACCATAATTTGCAAATAAATTCATAAAAAATCCTACAATGTGAATTTCTGGATTTTTTTTCTCAATTTGTCTGTCACAGTTGAAGTGTACCTATGATGAAAATTACAGGCCTCTCTCATCTTTTTAAGTGGGAGAACTTGCACAATTGGTGGCTGACTAAAAACTTTTTTGCCCCACTGTATACAGTGCCTTGCGAAAGTATTCGGCCCCCTTGAACTTTGCGACCTTTTGCCACATTTCAGGCTTCAAACATAAAGATATAAAACTGTATTTTTTTGTGAAGAATCAACAACAAGTGGGACACAATCATGAAGTGGAACGACATTTATTGGATATTTCAAACTTTTTTAACAAATCAAAAACTGAAAAATTGGGCGGGCAAAATTATGCAGCCCCTTTACTTTCAGTGCAGCAAACTCTCTCCAGAAGTTCAGTGAGGATCTCTGAATGATCCAATGTTGACCTAAATGACTAATGATGATAAATACAATCCACCTGTGTGTAATCAAGTCTCCGTATAAATGCACCTGCACTGTGATAGTCTCAGAGGTCCGTTAAAAGCGCAGAGAGCATCATGAAGAACAAGGAACACACCAGGCAGGTCCGAGATACTGTTGTGAAGAAGTTTAAAGCCGGATTTGGATACAAAAAGATTTCCCAAGCTTTAAACATCCCAAGGAGCACTGTTCAAGCGATAATATTGAAATGGAAGGAGTATCAGACCACTGCAAATCTACCAAGACCTGGCTGTCCCTCTAAACTTTCAGCTCATACAAGGAGAAGACAGATCAGAGATGCAGCCAAGAGGCCCATGATCACTCTGGATGAACTGCAGAGATCTACAGCTGAGGTGGGAGACTCTGTCCATAGGACAACAATCAGTCGTATATTGCACAAATCTGGCCTTTTTTATTTTTTATTTTACCTTTATTTAACTAGGCAAGTCAGTTAAGAACAAATTCTTATTTTCAATGACGGCCTAGGAACAGTGGGTTAACTGCCTGTTCAGGGGCAGAACGACATATTTGTACCTTGTCAGCTCGGGGATTTGAACTTGCAACCTTCCGGTTACTAGTCCAACACTCTAACCACTAGGCTACCCTGCCGCTTTTATGGAAGAGTGGCAAGAAGAAAGCCATTTCTTAAAGATATCCATAAAAAGTGTTGTTTAAAGTTTGCCACAAGCCACCTGGGAGACACACCAAACATGTGGAAGAAGATGCTCTGGTCAGATGAAACCAAAATTGAACTTTTTGGCAACAATGCAAAACGTTATGTTTGGCGTAAAAGCAACACAGCTCATCACCCTGAACACACCATCCCCACTGTCAAACATGGTGGTGGCAGCATCATGGTTTGGGCCTGCTTTTCTTCAGCAGGGACAGGGAAGATGGTTAAAATTGATGGGAAGATGGATGGAGCCAAATACAGGACCCTTCTGGAAGAAAACCTGATGGAGTCTGCAAAAGACCTGAGACTGGGACGGAGATTTGTCTTCCAACAAGACAATAATCCAAAACATAAAGCAAAATCTACAATGGAATGGTTCAAAAATAAACATATCCAGGTGTTAGAATGGCCAAGTCAAAGTCCAGACCTGAATCCAATCGAGAATCTGTGGAAAGAACTGAAAACTGCTGTTCACAAATGCTCTCCATCCAACCTCACTGAGCTCGAGCTGTTTTGCAAGGAGGAATGGGAAAAAATGTCAGTCTCTCGATGTGCAAAACTGATAGAGACATACCCCAAGCGACTTACAGCTGTAATCGCAGCAAAAGGTGGCGCTACAAAGTATTAACTTAAGGGGTCTGAATAATTTTGCACGCCCAATTTTTCAGTTTTTGATTTGTTAAAAAAGTTTGAAATATCCAATAAATGTCGTTCCACTTCATGATTGTGTCCCACTTGTTGTTGATTCTTCACAAAAAAATACAGTTTTATATCTTTATGTTTGAAGCCTGAAATGTGGAAAAAGGTCGCAAAGTTCAAGGGCGCCGAATACTTTCGCAAGGCACTGTATATATATATCAGTCCGTTCCCCAATGCTGGAAGGGGGACCTGAGTGGAATGGGGACCCTGATCTAGAGCAGTGTTTCCCAACTTCCGTCCTCCAGTACCCTCAACAGCATACAGCATTGTTGTAGCCCCGGACAAACACACCTGAATCAACGAATCATCAAGCTCTCATTGAGTTCAATCAGATTACTTTGTCTGGGGCTATAACAAAAATGTGTGCAGTCGGGCTACTGGAGGACTGGAGTTGGGAAACACCGGTATAGAGTTCTGGCAGGACTACAGTTTTCATTTGCACAGTTTATTTGGACTGTTGACTCTGACAGGACCATTAGTTTGGCAAAGATTTAATCATTATTTTGTTACTTATGTTGAACCCTCATGAATTTCCTATCAATACTATTATTGCATTGACCAAGTTCCACAATCTTTTATTTCTGGCAAGTTTGTCACAACTGTATTTAATATAGTGGTTATGGACACATTGGTTAGTATACTATACTGCCCTACAAAGGCAAAACGTAGTAACTATGAAGGAGTAGAGGAATGGCAAACATGTTGTAGGTAGATAAGTGACACACATCATCTTATTATGAACAGATGTTTTCACATATGACCTAAATGCAGATACTGCACTTTGCCTTTGTTTTCATTGCCATTCCTCTACTCCTTCATAGTTACTACGTTTTGCCTTTGTAGGGCAGTAAATAAATAGCTTTTACATGTACCCTTTATTTAACCAGTTCAGAACAAATGTCTTATTTACAATGACAGCCTACCTGGGTTACTACTGGGTTAACTGCCTTATTCAGGGGAACAACATATTGTCAGGTCGGGGGATTCGGGGTCGGGGATTCGATCCAGCAACCTTTCGGTTACTGGCCCAACACTCTAACCACTAAGCTACCTGCTGCCGCAAAGGCAAAGTGCAGTATCCACAATCTAAATGTGTTTGTCCAACTTTCTTGTTGTTTTTCTGTTTGATGGGAACAGTCTGCGAGTTCGTACTACATTCCAACTGTATACAACGGTTTGATATAGTTGTGTTTTTATGTTTTGAATGTTGTATTGTAGTAACTCCCAAGCACCTTTTTTGCAACATATTTGGGTGGACAGCAAGTAAACATTAAAGCCATTTTTATCAGTTTCACTGTTTGGGGTAGTTACTGCTCTTTGTTTTTGTATGGCAGTGGGTAACTGCAGTCAAAACACTGTGGAACAAAGCCAAAGATCAGTCACTTCACTTACTGCTTTTTGCCTTGGTTTTTACTTGGATTTTTACTGCAGATGTCACACTCCATTATTTCTGAAACAGAACATAATTGAACCTGGATGCTTTGTCACAAGACAAAACAGATACTCGACCAAAAGTGTAGTTACTGCGTTTTGCCTTTGTAGGATCAACTCCTCCACATGAAAAAATATGACAGTTTACTATATAATAATAATACAATAATAATACTGAGTGGCGCATCAGTCAAAAGCACCTCATCACAGTGCTGAGGCGCCACTACATCCCAGGCTGCGTCACAGCCGGGCCGTGACCGAGAGCCCCATAGGACGGTGCAGAATTGGTCTAGCGCTATTCGAGGTAGTGGTGCAGCTGACTTCCGGGTTAAGCGAACAGTGTGATAAGAAGTAGTGCAACCATGTGAATCATGTTTCGGAAGACGCATGACTCGACCTTCGTCTCTCCCTAGCCCATTGGGGAATTGCAGCGATGAGCCAATCGGGGAGAAAATGCATTGAAAAAATAGGCTTGTTGCCATACCACCCTGAACACGCCTGATCTCGGTAGCTAAGCAGGGTCGGGCTTGGTTAGTACTTAGATGGGAAATCACCTGGAAATACCAGGTGCAGTAAGCAAAAAAAAAAAAGTGTACAAAAAATAATAATACAGTACTTACTATAGAATTCTGTAGTATACTGTAGAATACTATACTACACACTGTAGTATCCCTTAATCATGTGTAGTACTTACTATAGAGTTTTTTAGTATACTGTAGAATACTATTGTAAATACTGCAGTATACTACAGACCGCAAAAACACTCAAATAAATACTACATTAATGTCTGCAAAAACATTACAGTAATTACTATAGTATATTATACTACAGTATTTCATTTCCATAAACACTGCCCATTCCTCTCCCCCATATCCTAATTTATGCCACCCATATATGAGACACCTACATGCTAAGTATAGACTATATATTTTGTTCCCTACAGGTTATGGAAAGGAGCAGGAGCTCTGAACTATGCGTTCAGACCTAAGTCCTGCAGTACATACCTTCCGACCTCCTTACCTACAGGTTATGGAAAACCTACCTACCTACAGGTTATGAAAACTGAGTATCTTTGAGTATTTTGTCCAGTAGGTTTCCTCATGCACAAAGCCCCCACTGCTATATCAAAGATGATAAAACAAGCACTACAGTAAACACTACAGTAAAGTTTGCAAAAACACAACATTTTTTTCTATGGTATTTATACTATAGTAAACTGTAAATACTACAGTGTACTACAGTCATGTCCGCAACAATACAGGAAATACTACAGTCTGCAAAAACACTGCAGTAAATACTACAGTAAACTATAGTCCGCAAAAACACTACAGTGAATACTAATACCATAGTATGCTACAGTATTTTTTCATGTGGGCCCCTAGCTCATACAATATAGTATTTACCTGGTTGACCAGTTGGAATTGGTGGTCATGGGCAGACTGGATTGCTGTGTGCCCCATAGGCCACCACAGGGAGGGGGGCATGCCAATGGTGACATAGAGACCATTACCTCCCAGGCAGTTGATCCTAGTGTAATACATAATAGGCTGCATTGTTCCGTAGAGGGCTGAGCTCCTTTCAGTTCAACTCGAGAGTGGAATCGGTTCAACCTGCTTGAATCTCCAGTTTACAGGGACTTCTTGCGTTACCTGCCGAGTTTGTAAAACAGATTTTTGAATCTTCGATAAACTGACAGCTCTGGCAGTTTCGCTTGACCTGATTGTAGTGATATTCTGAAACGTAAGGGTTGACAAAGTTTCCATTCCCATGTTTGTTTGCCTGTAAGTATTATGGATTTTTTTTAACCAGTGCAGGTTTTGTGTACTAGCATATGTTTATTCAACAGCTCAAAATGTTGCCAGACTGATATCTACAAAGGAGCCCTAGCAGCACACACACACACACACACACACACACTAGCAATAATAACGATGAGAATCTACATTTCCTTGCCATGCATAAAGGCCCCTTTTAGATTTAATGGCCTTATGCTGGAGTTGTTGTTGCTGCTACTGCAGTTATTGTTGTTGATTGTTTTTCATCTTAACTCGTGGTGGGCATCAAACAGCCTGTTCCAGATGACCCCTGGCTGTGAAACGCACAAGATAAGAGGAGATTGTGTGTGTCTGTGTGTGTATCTGTGTGTCTGTCTCTGTGTGTGTTCGAGTCTTAATTGTGTCTGGCTGCTGTGGGCCCCTCTATCAGGCTAGAGGACTAAGCCAGACCACGTGCCGACTCCTGGTGGGGGGACTGTCGCTCATGAGAGCAGGGCCCTTTGAACCCAACACTGTAATCTACAGACCCAGACTGGCCCTTAGATAGGAGACTATTCTTATGGAGGCAGAGCCAACACTTCAGAACAGAGGGGAGAGAGAGCTAGAGGGGGGATGGAGAAGTGTGTGTGTGTGTGTGTGTGTATGTGGTGGGAGGGGGGGGGGGTTCTAAGTGCATGTGTACATTTTTGCCTGTTTCTAATTGCCTGTGTATATTACACCCATTTGTGATTAAACAAAGTGAGACAGATTCGGGAGTGATGAGATGTCAGACAGTGATTGCAGGCAGACCAGTGGTTTGAATGTATGATGCTAATCCACTCCCATTCACTTTAAAATAACGACCTGTTGAGAAGGAGGATGAACCTCCATGTTGTATTAGCTAATGGGTCATTTCAGAAAGCCATGACACCCACCATCTCGGATTGTTCTGAAATTGTTTCTGTAGTTCAAAACAGATACCGTTATCATTCCTGAAACACTGTTTTGTTTTAATTTCATTTGATGCCTGAGAAATGAAGCTAATTGATTGCACTCAAATTGGCCATTTTAATTCATAGGATTCACATATTCTTCAATAAATACGGGTACCTAACATCCCATTTGGACCAAACTTCTTTGTACTATTGAGTAAGACATGAGGAATCCAATCAAAAGCCCCCCCCACACCAATCCCACCCCAACAATCAGCTTACAGTATCTGTTGTTTATGTCTGTCATACAAGTAGTATGGAGCTGTGGCTTGGAGTATTGCATCTTCACCCTTTGTAATGTACATGCCACTTGACTTATTCCACATTTTGTTTTACAGCCTGAATTCAAAATGGATTCAATGTATATATTTTATCAACCGATTAAACACTCAATACCCCAATAATGACAAAGTGAAAACATTTATTGAAAATTAAATACCCCTAATCGTACATGTTACATGTTACATACATGTTACAATTGGATTGTACAATATTTGAACATTATTCTTTAAAAAAGTTCTTTAAGCTCTGTCAAGTTGGTTGTTGATCATTGCTAGACAGCCATTTTCAAGTCTTGCCATAGATGTCCAAGGCGATTTAAGTCAAAACTGTAACCAGGCAACTCAAGAACATTCAATGTCATCTTGGTAAGCAACTCCTTGGTAAGCAAATCTGTATCTATATATTTCTGCATATCTGTCATTTTTTTGGATGTAAAGAGCAGACATGCTTCAGATACGCATGTCCTTCATTTCATTTACAGAGCTAAGATATTTTTCCGTTTTTACATGCATCCAATCCGGACCTCAGAAATCCCCCTGCTACCGTGTGAGTCCAGATAATTGGGGTGAGATACGTTCAAGACACGCAGCTGATGTATATGCACCAACTTCCATATTTGTAGAATATTCTAAACCCTGGAAAGTGTATGTCTTTATAGTCTTTATACTTAGGCAAGAACGAATCCACCGTTTCTGAAATGTATCATATCATATAAAAAAACATGATACATGATACTGTATGTAATATTCATCCTCGTATGTCTGATCGAAAATGGGCTAAATCAGACTTATTTTACCTGTTCACGAGCCGAAAACCATCATGCTTCTTCACATGAAGGCATGGGTTGGAACCAAAATTATTTCCCCATAGTTTGGTTCCGCTCCACTGTTCCAACCAGCAAAATAAGGTTGTGATCTGGTTGGAACCCCCCAAAAATTATTTATTTTCCTTTTGAAACCTCTGAAATATATATATTTTTTTACATTTAGCTCGACATTACGTCCCTTCACCAATGGATAGACCAGCTACAATGGAGCGGGTAAGCTATGTACATGCATTGGACAGACACGTGTAGTGTAGGGTGCGACATGTGACTGACATTTTGTGGGTAAGGAGATCGCTGGGCGTGATGGCCCACAGAATTATACCTATGGAGGAGTGGCTTCTATGAAGGAACTTGGTAAGTCTTTGAACTTCAGAGAGTTGTCTTAACTAACATTGGACCAGAGCTAGCCCTTGATCATGACTCTCAGTTCCATTACATTACACATAATGCCGCCTAGAGTTTGAGGGCAATACTATACCAGAGTACACAAGCGTGTGTGTGCAGAGCGGCACCATGATAAAAATGAAAACACGTCTTACCTTTTTGTAGCTAATAAATCCAACATGAAACGTGATAACTATAGAGTGACAGTGAGGGCTTTGCATTGGCGCTTTATTGCATTATTTTTGTGGGAATGAAAAAAAAGGCCCCAAACGTTATTTACAGGTTCCCATGCTTTTGTTAAAATAATGGTTCTGCTCCAGATCACTTTCGTTCTCGGTTCTGTTCCTTGAATTATGTCATTATTTTCCAGTTAGCAGTTCTGTTCCCTGAACCAGTTCCATCCACAGCATGAAGGTGACATATCTGAGTATGCATTTGCAACATATTCAGCAGTAGGCTATACAAGGCACGGAAAGACTAACATCGTCATATTTAATCCAAGATGCTATTTACAAAGCGCATCTCTGCTATTTCTGTTAGAAAATGCAGCATAGCAAATTCAGGGCTCCATTTGCAACAGAATGTAGGCCATTTTTTTGCTAAGAATGTATTTTATCTAACAGAAAATAAAAGTTAAACCCCCTCAATACCCCCCCAAGCCTGCCCTGTATGCTATGGATGATGGATGGGTGCAGATTAGGTCATCAGCAGTGGTCCCTTGCAGTCCTGACCTAATGTGGTTGTAGTGTTGGTCTAAATTAGTTAGCTAACGTTAGCTAGCTTATATTAAACAAATACAAAATACACTTAAGCATAAGCTATCACCTTGAGGCTTAATATGTGGTAAAAAAATTTAAATCATGAAGGGAAGGCAATTTTGTTATTTGTTAGTTAGCTATGCTACTAGTTAACGTTTAATGTTACCCCCTACCAAGCCTTGGTAGCTAGCTAGCCATACTGGCTACTGGTCAAAACAGTTGGAACTCAACAGCAGAAAATACAAGAATTGCTAGGCTAACAGTTACAAATCTTTCAGCTTGTGGTTTGCGCACGCCTTTATCCAGTGGGAATACAAAAATGTCTCATATCTCAGGATATTGAATGAGTCCGTATCGGGCCATAGGAAATATCCATGTGTGATATTCGGAGTAATCGCAGTATATGTTTAAAAGGCACATCTGGATTCTGTATTTGTCAGGATATGATATGTGCTTCTACACCTGCATTGCTTGCTGTTTGGGGTTTTAGGCTGTGTTTCTGTACAGCACTTTGATATATCTGCTGATGTAAGAAGGGCTATATAAATAAATTTGATTTGATGATATGCATTGGAAATGGCCCGTATTCTCTAAAATATCAAAAACGTGTCATGTAAAGCTACAGTATCCCCTGATATGGACCCTTTTTGCCCTGTGTAGGTTATTGTCCTACTGAAAGGTGAATTTCTCCCCTAGTGTCTGTTGGAAAGTAGACTGAACCCGGTTTTCTACTAGGATTTTGCCTGTGCTTAGCTCTATTCCGTTTCTTTTTATCCAAAAAATAAACTTCCTAGTCCTTGCCAAAGACAAGCATACCCATAACATAACATGATGATTGAACATATGAAGAGTGGTACTCTGTGATGTGTTGTGTTATATAACTTTCTATTCAGGACAAAGTTAATTTCCTTGCCACATTTATTGCAGTTTTACTTTAGTGCCTTATTTGAAAACAGGATGCATGTTTTGGAATATTTTATTCTGTACAGGTTTGCTTCTTTTCACTGTCATTTTATAAGGGCACAGGGCGAGACCCAGATGCAGACACGAGAGGCAGATGGTTCAAGTCTCTGATATGTATTATATTCCAAGGAGCAGGCAAGAAAATGGGCGTGGACAGGCAAAGATCATAAACAAGGTCAAGGTCAGAGTGGCAGACAGGCACGAGGTCAGGGCAAGTGTTATGGTCAGGCAGGCAGGTTCAGAGTCAAGGCAGGCAAGGGTCAAAACCAGGAGGACTAGCAAAAACAGAGATAAGACAAAGCAGGCGCATAGAAAAATACGCTAGTTGATTTGACGAACTGGCAACAGACAAACAGAAAACACAGGAATAAGTACCCAGGGACTAATGGGGAAAACAGGTGACACCTGGAGGTGGGTGGAGTCAATCACAAAGACAGGTGAAACAGATCAGGGTGTGACACATTTAGGTTAGTATTGTGGAGTAACTCAAATGTTGTTGATCCATCCTCAGTTTTCTCCTACCACAGCCATTAAACTCTGTAACCGTTTTAACCAGTTAAATGTAACTACATGTAACTAACGAAAAAATGTGATCTACATAATCCCCAAAAGTAATAATTTATCATGTTAATGCCATAAACAATAACTAGTAATGCTGCATACTCATAGAAAGGTTAAAATCTCACCTTTATGGTAAAACTAGTTATAAATTGCTGAGATGTATTCACTATTGAGGACACAAGCTCAAGTACACAGTACAAATGTGATACAAATATGAAAATATGAAAGATTTGACATGATGTATGTCCTAGTTTACACAACTGTAAGAATAAAACTTGAAATTAATATATGCTTTCTAAATATAGCCTAATCAAATTATAAAACAAATAACTATAAGATTTCCCTTTCCTCATAACTGTAAAATACAAATTTGTATGTTTAGTGTTAGAGAAAATGTGCATATAATGTGCAAGGTCTCTCTTGATATAAACATCTGCCCCCTCCTCTGTGAACGTCTCACACAGCTCTAGCTTGGCTTCCTGAACTTGTTAGGAACTCACCTTTCATCTCATATTAATCGTGTCCATTTATGACAAACAAAGTATTTTTGGTTAATAATCTATGAATTACTCTAGATTAATGGCTATAAATCGATCTCTTGATGTGCTACAGTGATGAAACCACTCTCAACTGCTGCACTACCATGTAACAATTGTAGGCATGTGCTTTGTCAGTGGCTGTGATGTCGGGTTCATCCAGGAGTTGATGGACAGTCTGAAGAGTAAATTAAATGGTAGGAGGGACATCCCAGCTTCAAGTGGTCTCAGATTTAACATCCACAGGCTCAGAAAAATACTACTGTGTTCGTGGGTACCAGTTCTTTCGCTCAGCGCAAGACATTTCAATTTACGGTGTTCACAGATCGATTTAAAAGAGCAAAAAAAATTGGTCGGAACCGGTACCAGAACCACATCGGAGAGGTTTTTAAAGTCACCATTGGCCTCATGGTGAAATCCCTGAGAGGTTTCCTTCCTCTCTGGCAACCTCGTTAGGAAGGACACCTTTATCTTTATGAATTTGAATCAAATTTTGTTGGTCACATGGTCACAGATGTCATTGCGAGTGTAGTGAAATGCTTGTGCTTCTAGTTCCGAAAGTGCATGTAACGGTTGTCGTCTGTAGAAAGAGAGGAGGACCAATGCGCAGCGTGGTAAGTGGCCATTATTTTAATAAAACAACTGAACACTGAACAAAACAACAAAAACGACAAAACGAACAGTCTTGTAAGGTGACGAAAACACTAAACAGAAAATAATCACCCACAACTAAAATGGGGAATACAGGCTACCTAAGTATGATTCTCAATCAGAGACAACGATCGACAGCTGCCTCTGATTGAGAACCATACCAGGCCAAACACAGAAATACAACATAGAAACAAGTACATAGACTACCCACCCCAACTCACGCCCTGACCAAACTAACACAAAGACAAAATAAAGGAACTAAGGTCAGAACGTAACAGTGCAGTAATATCTAACAAGTAATCTAACAATTTCCCAACAACTTCCTATTACACACAAATCTAAGTAAAGCGATGGAATAAGAATACATATAAATATATGGACACTGGTGTTTCGCGGATAGTATTAAATGAAGCTGCCAATTGAGGACTTGTGATGCGTTTATTTCACAAACTAAACACTAATGTATTTGTCATCTTGCCTCGCTCTCCCCTTTCTATTCTGGTTATAGTCATGTTGCGCTGTTCTGTGAAGGGAGTAGTACACAGCGTTGTACGAGATCTTCAGTTTCTTCGCAATTTCTCGCATAGAATAGCCTTAATCAGACTGACAAGTTTCAGAAGAAAGTACTTTGTTTCGAGCCATTTTGAGCCTGTAATCGAACCCACAAATGCTGTTGCGCCAGATACTCAACTAGTCTAAAGAAGTCCAGTTTTATTGCTTCTTTAATCAGAACAACAGTTTTCAGCTGTGCTAACAATTGCAAAAACCCTTTTTAAAAATGCTAAAAATGGATTAGCTAACACAATGTGTCATTGGAACACAGGAGTAATGGTTGCTGATTATCGGCCTCTGAATGCCTACAGTTGAAATTTACATACACCTTAGCCAAATACATTTAAACTCAGTTTTTCACAATTCCTGACATTTAATCCCAGTAAGAATTCCCTGTCTTAGGTCAGATAGGATCACTAGTTTATTTTAAGAATATGAAATGTCAGAATACTTGTAGAGAGAATACTTTATTTCAGCTTCCATTTCTTTCACCACATTCCCAGTGGGTCAGAAGTTTACATACACTCAGTTAGTATTTGGGAGAATTGCCTTTATATTGTTTAACGTGGGTCAAACGTTTCGGGTAGCCTTCCCACAATAAGTTGGGTGAATTTTGGCCCATTCCCATTGACAGAGCTGGTGTAACTGACTCATGTCTGTAGGTCTCCTTGCTTGCACACACTTTTTCCTACCTCATGATGCCATCAATATTGTTAAGTGCACCAGTCCCTTCTTCAAAAAAGCACCCCCACAACATGATGGTGCACCCCTGTGCTTCACGGTTGGGATGGTGTTCTTAGGCTTGCAAGCCTCCCCCTTTTCCTTCAAACATAACAATGGTCATTATGTCCAAACAGCTCTATTTTTGTTTCATCAGACCAAAGGACATTTCTCCAAAAAGTATGATCTTTGTCCCCATGTGCAGTTGCAAACCATAGTCTGGCTTTTTTTATGGCAGTTTTGGAGCAGTGGCTTTTTCCTTGCTGAGCGGCCTTTCAGGTTATGTCAATATAGGACTCGTTTTACTGTGGATATTGATACTTTTGTACCTGTTTCCTCCAGCATCTTCACAAGGTCATTTGCTGTTGTTCTGGGATTGAATTGCACTTTTCGCACCAAAGTACATTCACCTCTAGGAGACATAACACGTCTCCTTCCTGAGCAGTATGGCAGCTGCATGGTCCCATGGTGTTTATACTTGCATACTATTGTTTGTACAGATGAACGTGGTACCTTCAGGTGTTTGGTAATTGCTCCCAAGGATGAACCAGAGGTCTTGGCTGATTTCTTTTGATTTTCCCATGATGTCAAGCAAAGAGGCACTGAATTTGAAGGTAGGCCTTGAAATACATCCACAGGCACACCTCCAATTGATTCAAATGATGTCAATTAGCCTATCAGAATCTTCTAAAGCCATGACATCATTTTCTGGAATTTTCCAAGCTGTTTAAAGGCACAGTCAACTTAGTGTATGTAAACATCTGACCCTCTGGAATTGTAATACAGTGAATTATAAGTGAAATAATCTGTCTGTTAACAATTGTTGAAAAATTACTTGTGTCATGCACAAAGTAAATGTCATAGCCGACTTGCCAAAACTATAGTGTGCTAACAAGAAATTTGTTGAGTGGTTGAAAAACGAGTTTTAATGACTCCAACCTAAGTGTATGTAAACTTTTGACTTGTAATTCCCCCCTAGAAAAATGACCAGACAAGTAAAACCATGGTGAAAAAAAGGCTGGATGTTTCAAATAGAGGCATATTAGTATGTACCATCTAATATAGGAAGTGATGGGTTTATTACACTTTTCCTGGGTGATGTGTTGTCAATATGCAGTGGCACACAGCTACGATAATCGGATTTATGAAGACAACATTGTTTGTCCAAATATGCAAAAATCACAAGCTGTACATCCCAAAATATTTCTTGATTTTCAAATGGCACGAGGCTCTGGTTTGAATACGTAGTGGAAATGTCATTGGATCATCAGTGTATTTGCGTTGACTTTGTCGTGACTGATATTATATTTTTCTTCTCATATGTAAATACCTGTAGGCAGCTTTCTCTTGATTGTCATACACAAGTGAAGACTTACTTTGAGATGTGGCACAGTAGTCCAACAGAGCTGTTGCCAGAGAATGTAATGTTAATTTCTCTACCATAACCTGCCTACAATGCTTTTTTAGAGAATCTGTCAGTACATCTGACCGGCATCACAACCATGTGTAACCACGACAACCCTTGATCTGGCTTCTTCACTTGCGGGATTGTCTGAGACCAGCCACCTGGACAGCTGATGAATATTTCTGTCTGTAATAAAGCCCTTTTGTGGGGGGAAACTAATTTTGATTGGCCGGGCCTGGATCCCCATTGGGTGGGCCTTGCTCCCAAGAGGGTGGGCCAATGCCCAGTCATGTGATATCCATAGATTAGGGCCTAATTAATTTATTTCACTTGATTCTGTAACTTTGTCCCAGAAGCATTTAACTGCAGGGCACTCCCAAATCATATGTAGGAATGTGCTTACCTGATTTATTGGGAAACAGTAAACATTTAGGATTTGGGGCAAATTTAATTATAAAAAGTTTCCTTGATGTTAAATACAGTCTGTGAACAAATTAAAAAATGAATAAGTTGAATACATTTGAACCGTTTACTGCAGTGGGCTAAGTCAAGGTCACACAGACTGTTTATTGGTAGTCTTAAACAAATCTACTTTGAAACAAAGTATACACCTCACACACATGGTTATGGGCTTAAAAATAATAAGCCACATGTACCATGTCATACATCGAGGTGAAATGTATTACTTTATGAGTTTGCATACCAATATTACACTTTATATAAGTCACAGAAGACTGAAATAGAACAAAACCGCTTGGCAAAGAAAACACCAGATTTTCTGCATTTAAAAATAAATATGATTTATGAATTGTGAAAAATATGAATAACAATCCACCCTTGAGGCCACTAGGTCATTTGACTTCAGGAAACGGCTACGTTTGAATCCTACAGCCCTTTTGATTAAAAAACGGGCTTATGTGGATTCAACAACATGAACTTAGTTTAACACGACATTAGAGATATTGTCAAAAAGGGGATTTCATCTTCAATCGTATGTTCAGTGTCCTGGGTCTTGGCAATGATGTATTCTGATCACTGAAGGGAACCTGGAGATATACACATACAGATCCATCTATGTATCCTAAGCACAGTGATTTTATGCAGTTAAAGTGAGGATAGTGGCAGTCACTCCCTAGACTACACATTGTGACAATACAGGTGTCAGAGGAGGGAGGTAATGAAGCTGTTGTTTTAAGAGCAGACACATCAAATTAACTTGTCAGAACCAATCAGATTTTAATGAAGGATTTCACCTTTTTGGTTCCAAACTGAAATAGAAGGATATAAATGCCATTTTCGTTTAATCAGTCCTACCGTGAAAATATTAATCTTATCACTTATCGGAGATTGGTGTGTCCTTCGGAATGATTTGATATAAGATTTCTCATTTTAAAGGAGTATGTTATTATGACACCGTATGAGCTATTTTCATCCAGAACATTATAATCCTGGAAAATGTCTTCCCTGGAAACAGCCGCAGGTTGATGTTTATTGGGATGAGTCTTGTCCTTAAGGCAGACTGAGCGATTTCTGCTAGATGGGCCAGGTGCAAAAATCAAAATGGGCTATATGGTAAAAAATCATGAAAAAACAAGCATGTGGGTTAGCAGTGTGGTTACATTTGGGGTGACGTTTAAAGTCCGATTTTATAACTTTGTGGCTGTGCCAGCTAGTCCCCACTCTGCAGAGCTGCCTCCAGAACAAGATTCATGCCAAAAAACATTAGTGGACAGATGTGCAGTGCAAAGTGATTAAGATGTGCATAGTTGACTGTTTCCTAGAAGCAACAGAATGTACAGAGAGAAGAGAAGACGTTTAAAGAGAAGATAATAGTAAAGGAACTAAGAGATGGGGACAGGAGAGACAGGAGGAGAGTAACATAGAGAAATAAAATAGCAGAGCTGAACAGATCTTGAATCTGGATACGTTAGACAAAAGTGTGTCTGTCACCCTGGCCAGATAGCACAGCACAAGATGGATGATGTGTGCAAATATGCTCGCGCTCATCCCATCACGCATAACGGCCACGGGGATGATAACGGCCTCAGTGTGTGTGTGCGCGCCATGTGTGTGTGCGTGTCTGTGTGTGTTTGTGTTGGAATGATGAGTTAATGGGACCCAGGTAGTTTGTTTTCTCATTTCTATCCTCAATACCACCTGAATGCCATGGAGAATACAGATAGCTACAGTGCTTCTTCCTTACGCCTGTCACACAGTTGTGACTGTCACACAGCTGTGACAGTATGACAATAATGATTTGACAGCCCTCTGAATTTTTGCAATATTATGGTTGAACCCTTCAATACTGAAAGTATTCATTTGGTCAAACAGGTGAATCCATATAATGTTGATTTGTTTCCCTTCTCCCACATTGCCAAAATCTTGGTGTGGAACATAGAAATGAAAGAATGATGTCAGAATAGGTCTTACCGATGCTGCACATTCTTCCTGCCATTACATGTCTCCTGGTTTGGGGGAAATGACCTGTACTTAACCCTCTCTCTCTCTGTTCACAACAAGTTGTTTGGTTTGTGTCTTACTTTTGGGAGTAAAAAGTAGCGTATCAAAGTTAGCCTTTTATGTTTCTTCACATCTATGTATAGATCACAGAGTAGCTTCAGAAGCTGTTTGTATGCTACATCTGAAGATGTGCAGGTAAACATTGGTAACAGTGGGGGGGAAGGGACTCAAACCTGCTAGTAAGATGTGTCTGGAAATAAGGTGTTGTTTATTTCTGTATCAAAAGCACATGAAAACAGCACGTTGATGCACACAATGAATCTGTGTTCTGAGGAGTGTAAACTTGCAACTTGTACCAAAATTCATAAGCGTGTAAAGTCGGGCAACGTTGTGTCCTTTTCTTTACCTGATCTCTTGCATTTCTGTAGGACTTTGCTCAATATCAAAGTGCTTTATATTGTCTTGAGGTGACTCGGACCGTCGATCTACAAGTTGGACCTTCGATCTATCAGGACCCAAGATCAAAAGCTAGGATTCAGCCCTAAATGACTTGAAAGAGACCCAAAATCCATATAAAAAAGTTAAAAGAAAAGCAGCAAGCACATCATTTGAAGCAGTAAACTGACCAGCTCGGTGCTCATCTCCCGTTTTTCTCCTACCAGGACACTGCATAACTTCATGCAGTCAGTCCTTTGAAATTCATACTTCAAAGTACAACAACCTTGCTAACTATTCTCCAAGGATTTATCCTTCATTCCTTGCACAATGTACAGACTATTTTACATGAATGGAAACAGATACAAGGCAACCTATGTTCTTTTGCCTCGTTTCCCTTCTGGTTACGTGTTTGTATTTTCATGCAAATGTATAAACTTGTAATCACTGAGATTTTGGGTTAAACCCAGGACTGTTCAATTTATCCTGATGTTACTTAATTATGTTTTTTGTACCTCTGGCTCTCTTCTCTCTCCTAT